>NW_028113005.1:55000-57500 GCF_964234715.1 Podarcis melisellensis | reverse complement strand
TTAGGGTTAGGGTTAGGGTTCGGGTTCGGGTTAGGGTTAGGGTTAGGGTTAGGGTGAATGAACACCGCAAGAACAATCCAAGATTAGGGTTAGGGTTAGGGTTAGGGTTAGGGTTAGGGTTAAGGTTAGGGTTAGGGTTAGGGTTAGGGTTAGGGTTAGGGTTAGGGTTGGGTTGGGTTAGGGTTAGGGTAAGGGTTAGGGTTTGGTTTAGGGTGAATGAGCACCGCAAGAACAATCCAAGCTTTGGGGTAGGGTTAGGGTTAAGGTTAGGGTTAGGGTTAGGGTTAGGGTTAGGGTTAGGGTTAGGGTTAGGTTTAGGTTTAGGTTTAGGTTTAGGGTTAGGGATAGCGTTAGGGTTAGGGTTAGGGTTAGGGTTAGGGTGAATGAACGCTGCAAGAACAATCCAAGCTTAGGGTTAGGGTTAGGGTTAGGGTTAGGGTTAGGATGAATGAACACCACAAGAACAATCCAAGATTAGGGTTAGGGTTAGGGTTAGGGTGAATGAACAACGCAAGAACAATCCAAGATTAGGGTTAGGGTTAAGGTTAGGATGAGGGTTAGGGTTAGGGTTAGGGTGAATGAACACCGCAAGAACAATCCAAGATTAGGGTTAGGGTTAGGGTTAGGATTAGGGTTAGGGTGAATGAACGCCGCAAGAACAATCCAAGCTTAGGGTTAGGGTTAGGGTTAGGGTTAGGGTTAGGGTTAGGGTTAGGGTTAGGGTTAGGGTTAGGGTTAGGGTTAGGGTGAATGAACACCGCAAGAACAATCCAAGATTAGGGTTAGGGTTAGGGTTAGGGTTAGGGTTAGGGTTAGGGTTAGGGTTAGGGTTAGGATGAATGAACACCGCAAGAACAATCCAAGATTAGGGTTAGGGTTAGGGTTAGGGTTAGGGTTAGGGTTAGGGTTAGGGTTAGGGTTAGGGTTAGGGTTAGGGTTAGGGTTAGGGTTAGGATGAATGAACACTACAAGAACAATCCAAGATTAGGGTTAGGGTTAGGGTTAGGGTTAGGGTTAGGGTTAGGGTTAGGGTTAGGGTTAGGGTTAGGGTTAGGGTTAGGGTGAATGAACACCGGAAGAACAATCCAAGAATAGGGTTAGGGTTAGGGTTAGGGTTAGGGTTAGGGTTAGGGTGAATGAACAACGCAAGAACAATCCAAGAATAGGGATAGGGTTAGGGTTAGGGTTAGGGTTAGGGTTAGGGTTAGGGTTAGGGTTAGGGTGAATGAACACCGCAAGAACAATCCAAGAATAGGGTTAGGGTTAGGGTTAGGGTTAGGGTTAGGGTTAGGGTTAGGGTTAGGGTGAATGAACACCGGAAGAACAATCCAAGAATAGGGTTAGGGTTAGGGTTAGGGTTAGGGTTAGGGTTAGGGTTAGGGTTAGGGTTAGGGTTAGGGTTAGGATGAATGAACACTACAAGAACAATCCAAGATTAGGGTTAGGGTTAGGGTTAGGGTTAGGGTTAGGGTTAGGGTTAGGGTTAGGGTTAGGGTTAGCGTTAGGGTTAGCGTTAGGGTTAGGGTTAGGGTTAGGATGAATGAACACCACAAGAACAATCCAAGATTAGGGTTAGGGTAAGGGTAAGGGTTAGGGTTAGGGTTAGGGTTAGGGTTAGGGTTAGGGTTAGGGTTAGGGTTAGGGTGAATGAACAACGCAAGAACAATCCAAGATTAGGGTTAGGGTTAGGGTTAGGGTTAGGGTTAGGGTTAGGGTTAGGGTTAGGGTGAATGAACACCGCAAGAACAATCCAAGATTAGGGTTAGGGTTAGGGTTAGGGTTAGGGTTAGGGTTAGGGTTAGGGTTAAGGTTAGGGTTAGGGTTAGGGTTAGGGTTAGGGTTAGGGTTAGGGTTAGGGTTAGGGTTAGGGTTAGGGTTAGGGTTAGGGTTAGGGTTAGGGTTAGGGTGAATGAACAACGCAAGAACAATCGAAGATTAGGGTTAGGGTTAGGGTTAGGGTTAGGGTTAGGGTTAGGGTTAGGGTGAATGAACACCGCAAGAACAATCCAAGATTAGGGTTAGGGTTAGGGTTAGTTTTAGGGTTAAGGTTAGGGTTAGGGTTAGGGTTAGGGTTAGGGTTAGGGTTAGGGTGAATGAACACCGCAAGAACAATCCAAGATTAGGGTTAGGGTTAGGGTTAGTTTTAGGGTTAAGGTTAGGGTTAGGGTTAGGGTTAGGGTTAGGGTTAGGGTGAATGAACAACGCAAGAACAATCGAAGATTAGGGTTAGGGTTAGGGTTAGGGTTAGGGTTAGGGTTAGGGTTAGGGTTAGGGTGAATGAACACCGCAAGAACAATCCAAGATTAGGGTTAGGGTTAGGGTTAGTTTTAGGGTTAAGGTTAGGGTTAGGGTTAGGGTTAGGGTTAGGGTTAGGGTTAGGGTTAGGGTGAATGAACACCGGAAGAACAATCCAAGAATAGGGTTAGGGTTAGGGTTAGGGTTAGGGTTAGGGTTAGGGTTAGGGTGAATGAACAACGCAAGAACAATCCAAGAATAGGGA
>NW_028113006.1:95000-100000 GCF_964234715.1 Podarcis melisellensis | reverse complement strand
AACCCTATTCTTGGATTGTTCTTGCGGTGTTCATTCATCCTAACCCTAACCCTAACCCTAACCCTAACCCTAACCCTAATCTTGGATTGTTCTTGCGTTGTTCATTCACCCTAACCCTAACCCTAACCCTAACCCTAACCCTAACCCTAACCCTAACCCAACCCTAACCCTAACCCTAACCCTAACCCTAAGCCTAACCCTAACCCTAACCCTAACCCTAACCCTAACCCTATCCCTATTCTTGGATTGTTCTTGCGGTGTTCATTCACCCTAACCCTAACCCTAACCCTAACCCTAACCCTAACCCTAACCCTAACCCTAACCCTAACCCTAATCTTGGATTGTTCTTGTAGTGTTCATTCATCCTAACCCTAACCCTAACCCTAACCCTAACCCTAACCCTAACCCTAACCCTAACCCTAACCCTAACCCTAACCCTAACCCTAACCCTAACCCTAACCCTAACCCTAATCTTGGATTGTTCTTGCGGTGTTCATTCATCCTAAACCTAACCCTAACCCTAACCCTAACCCTAACCCTAACCCTAACCCTAACCCTAACCCTAACCCTAACCCCAACCCTAACCCCAACCCTAACCCTAACCCTAACCCTAACCCTAATCTTGGAATGTTCTTGTGGTGTTCATTCATCCTAACCCTAACCCTAACCCTAACCCTAACCCTAACCCTAACCCTATTCTTGGATTGTTCTTGCGGTGTTCATTCACCCTAATCCTAACCCTAACCCTAACCCTAACCCTAACCCTAACCCTAACCCTAACCCTAACCCTAACCCTAACCCTAACCCTAACCCTAATCTTGGATTGTTCTTGCGTTGTTCATTCACCCTAACCCTAACCCTAACCCTAACCCTAACCCTAATCTTGGATTGTTCTTGTGGTGTTCATTCATCCTAACCCTAACCCTAACCCTAACCCTAACCCTAACCCTAACCCTAACCCCAACCCTAACCCTAACCCTAACCCTAACCCTAACCCTAACCCTATCCCTATTCTTGGATTGTTCTTGCGGTGTTCATTCACCCTAACCCTAACCCTAACCCTAACCCTAACCCTAACCCTAACCCTAACCCTAACCCTAACCCTAACCCTAACCCTAACCCTAATCTTGGATTGTTCTTGTAGTGTTCATTCATCCTAACCCTAACCCTAACCCTAACCCTAACCCTAATCTTGGATTGTTCTTGCGGTGTTCATTCATCCTAAACCTAACCCTAACCCTAACCCTAACCCTAACCCTAACCCTAACCCTAACCCTAACCCTAACCCCAACCCTAACCCTAACCCTAACCCTAATCTTGGATTGTTCTTGTGGTGTTCATTCATCCTAACCCTAACCCTAACCCTAACCCTAACCCAACCCTAACCCTAACCCTAACCCTAACCCTAACCCTAACCCTAACCCTAACCCTAACCCTAACCCTAACCCTAACCCTATTCTTGGATTGTTCTTGCGGTGTTCATTCACCCTAACCCTAACCCTAACCCTAACCCTAACCCTAACCCTAACCCTAACTCTAACCCTAACCCTAATCCTAACCCTAACCCTAACCCTAACCCTAACCCTATTCTTGGATTGTTCTTGCCGTGTTCATTCACCCTAACCCTAACCCTAACCCTAACCCTAACCCTAACCCTAACCCTAACCCTAACCCTAACCCTAACCGTAATCTTGGATTGTTCTTGTGGTGTTCATTCATCCTAACCCTAACCCTAACCCTAACCCTAACCCTAACCCTAACCCTAACCCTAACCCTAACCCTAACCCTAATCTTGGATTGTTCTTGCGGTGTTCATTCATCCTAACCCTAACCCTAACCCTAACCCTAACCCTAACCCTAACCCTAACCCTAACCCTAACCCTAACCCTAACCCTAACCCTATTCTTGGATTGTTCTTGCAGTGTTCATTCACCCTAACCCTAACCCTAACCCTAACCCTAACCCTAACCCTAACCCTAACCCTAATCTTGGATTGTTCTTGCGGTGTTCATTCATCCTAACCCTAACCCTAACCCTAACTCTAACCCTAACCCTAACCCTAACCCTAACCCTAACCCTAACCCTAACCCTAACCCTAACCCTAACCCTAACCCTAACCCTAACCCTAATCTTGGATTGTTCTTGCGGTGTTCATTCATCCTAAACCTAACCCTAACCCTAACTCTAACCCTAACCCTAACCCTAACCCTAACCCTAAGCCTAACCCTAACCCTAACCCTAACCCTAACCCTAACCCTAACCCTAACCCTAACCCTAACCCTATTCTTGGATTGTTCTTCCGGTGTTCATTCACTCTAACCCTAACCCTAACCCTAACCCTAACCCTAACCCTAACCCTAACCCTAACCCTAACCCTAACCCTATTCTTGGATTGTTCTTGCGGTGTTCATTCACCCTAACCCTAACCCTAACCCTAACCCTAACCCTAATCTTGGATTGTTCTTGTAGTGTTCATTCATCCTAACCCTAACCCTAACCCTAACCCTAACCCTAACCCTAACCCTAACCCTAACCCTAATCTTGGATTGTTCTTGCGTTGTTCATTCACCCTAACCCTAACCCTAACCCTAACCCTAACCCTAACCCAACCCTAACCCTAACCCTAACCCTAACCCTAACCCTAACCCTAAGCCTAACCCTAACCCTAACCCTAACCCTAACCCTATCCCTATTCTTGGATTGTTCTTGCGGTGTTCATTCACCCTAAACCTAACCCTAACCCTAACCCTAACCCTAACCCTAACCCTAACCCTAACCCTAACCCTAACCCTAACCCTAACCCTAATCTTGGATTGTTCTTGTAGTGTTCATTCATCCTAACCCTAACCCTAACCCTAACCCTAACCCTAACCCTAACCCTAATCTTGGATTGTTCTTGCGGTGTTCATTCATCCTAAACCTAACCCTAACCCTAACCCTAACCCTAACCCTAACCCTAACCCTAACCCTAACCCTAACCCTAATCTTGGATTGTTCTTGCGGTGTTCATTCATCCTAAACCTAACCCTAACCCTAACTCTAACCCTAACCCTAACCCTAACCCTAACCCTAACCCTAACCCTAACCCTAACCCTAACCCTAACCCTATTCTTGGATTGTTCTTCCGGTGTTCATTCACTCTAACCCTAACCCTAACCCTAACCCTAACCCTAACCCTAATCCTAACCCTAACCCTAACCCTAACCTTAACCCTATTCTTGGATTGTTCTTGCGGTGTTCATTCATCCTAACCCTAACCCTAACCCTAACCCTAACCCTAACCCTAATCTTGGATTGTTCTTGCGTTGTTCATTCACCCTAACCCTAACCCTAACCCTAACCCTAACCCTAACCCTAACCCTAACCCAACCCTAACCCTAACCCTAACCCTAACCCTAAGCCTAACCCTAACCCTAACCCTAACCCTAACCCTAACCCTATCCCTATTCTTGGATTGTTCTTGCGGTGTTCATTCACCCTAACCCTAACCCTAACCCTAACCCTAACCCTAACCCTAACCCTAACCCTAACCCTAACCCTAATCTTGGATTGTTCTTGTAGTGTTCATTCATCCTAACCCTAACCCTAACCCTAACCCTAACCCTAACCCTAACCCTAACCCTAACCCTAACCCTAACCCTAACCCTAACCCTAATCTTGGATTGTTCTTGCGGTGTTCATTCATCCTAAACCTAACCCTAACCCTAACCCTAACCCTAACCCTAACCCTAACCCTAACCCTAACCCTAACCCCAACCCTAACCCCAACCCTAACCCTAACCCTAACCCTAACCCTAATCTTGGAATGTTCTTGTGGTGTTCATTCATCCTAACCCTAACCCTAACCCTAACCCTAACCCTAACCCTAACCCTATTCTTGGATTGTTCTTGCGGTGTTCATTCACCCTAATCCTAACCCTAACCCTAACCCTAACCCTAACCCTAACCCTAACCCTAACCCTAACCCTAACCCTAACCCTAACCCTAATCTTGGATTGTTCTTGCGTTGTTCATTCACCCTAACCCTAACCCTAACCCTAACCCTAACCCTAATCTTGGATTGTTCTTGTGGTGTTCATTCATCCTAACCCTAACCCTAACCCTAACCCTAACCCTAACCCTAACCCTAACCCCAACCCTAACCCTAACCCTAACCCTAACCCTAACCCTAACCCTAACCCTAACTCTAATCTTGGATTGTTCTTGTGGTGTTCATTCATCCTAACCCTAACCCTAACCCTAACCCTAACCCTAACCCTAACCCTAACCCTAACCCTAACCCTAACCCTAACCCTATCCCTATTCTTGGATTGTTCTTGCGGTGTTCATTCACCCTAACCCTAACCCTAACCCTAACCCTAACCCTAACCCTAACCCTAACCCTAACCCTAACCCTAATCTTGGATTGTTCTTGTAGTGTTCATTCATCCTAACCCTAACCCTAACCCTAACCCTAACCCTAATCTTGGATTGTTCTTGCGGTGTTCATTCATCCTAAACCTAACCCTAACCCTAACCCTAACCCTAACCCTAACCCTAACCCTAACCCTAACCCTAACCCTAACCCTAACCCTAACCCCAACCCTAACCCCAACCCTAACCCTAACCCTAACCCTAATCTTGGATTGTTCTTCTGGTGTTCATTCATCCTAACCCTAACCCTAACCCTAACCCAACCCTAACCCTAACCCTAACCCTAACCCTAACCCTAACCCTAACCCTAACCCTAACCCTAACCCTAACCCTAACCCTAACCCTAACCCTATTCTTGGATTGTTCTTGCGGTGTTCATTCACCCTAACCCTAACCCTAACCCTAACCCTAACCCTAACCCTAACCCTAACTCTAACCCTAACCCTAATCCTAACCCTAACCCTAACCCTAACCCTAACCCTAACCCTAACCCTAACCCTAACCCTAACCCTATTCTTGGATTGTTCTTGCCGTGTTCATTCACCCTAACCCTAACCCTAACCCTAACCCTAACCCTAACCCTAACC
>NW_028113008.1:0-140423 GCF_964234715.1 Podarcis melisellensis | reverse complement strand
GGTGTACCGCCATTGCCTCTGCAGAGAACTAGGGCCAGGGCCTTTTCAGTACTGGCCCAGACTTGGTGGAACGCTCTGTCACAAGAGACTAGGGCCCTGCAGGACTTGACATCCTTCTGCAGGGCCTGCAAGACAGAGCTGTTTCGCCTGGCCTTTTATTTGGACTCAGTCTCACCGAAATGTTTCTCCTCCCCATATGATTTTGATCTATGGGCTACTTTTAAAATGAGGGTGCATTTTAAATTGCATTTTAACCTGTATTTTAAATTGGGTGTTCCCACCCATTATGTTTTTATTGTAATTTTACTGGTGTTAGCTGCCCTGAGCCCGGCTCTGGCCAGGGAAGGCGGGGTATAAAAAAAATTATTATTGTTGTGGTTGTTGTTGTTGTCTTTGGAGGGAGTAGGAGTGTGCATGCGTGTGGTGGGTGGGTGGGTGGAAGGGGAGAATTGAGCAGAGTTTTTGAGCTTTTTGTGGTGAGGATTGCCCTTAGGTTTAGCTTTTGGGGGGATGATTTCGCGATCTACCAGGATCAACCAGGGATCTACTGGTCAGGCATGCCTGGACTATATAACTTTGAAAGATATACACAAGATGAATAATGTAATGAATTGACATTGCTGGAAATGCCATAGACCTCAAGGGACCTTCTTCCATTTGCGTTGGACCTGTGAAAAGACCAAAAAGTTTTGGAGGAAAGTTCATTTCAAAATGCCAAAAAAGTAAAAAGTAAATTTGCATTGGATCCCAAAGGTATGCTGTTGGGAATGACTCCTTCAGCTGTTGTGAAATTGTCAGTGGAACTACTTATATGACCACAGCAGTCATTGGTGCTGGCTAACATGGAAATCTGACATGTGTCCTCAGATAGATGCATGGAAAGAAAAACTATCAGAATATGCAGTAATGGCAAAACTCACCAATTTAGTAAATAATAGACCCATGGAAGAACATCAAATAAACTTGGAATCTTTATAATTTGTATACAGCTTAACAGAACTAAGAAAATGGATTTGTATAATAGACCTTAGGTTGCAAATATGTTTCCTGTTTAAAAATAGAAGTTTTGTGTGTATTTGATAAAGGAATAAATATATTGTAAAAGAAATCTTGTCTGTCCAATTTAGAAATGAAATCATATTTTTAAATAATTTTTGCTTTAGACTGTTGTATATAATACTAATAAACCTTTATTGCCACTACACCACCTGTGTGCAGTGAAATTAAACGAGCCCCCTACCTCCCCCCACCCTCCACCAACCAGTCACCCATAGATGAAGATAATAAGAGCATTTACAAGTCCATAGCCCCTTGGGGGGGGTCAGTCACATATATTTGTTTGGTCAAGGGTAGAATCCATCTGCAAGTAGTCAATGAGGAGCAGTCTGGCACTTGCGTGTGATCTTATCTTCAGGAAGGGGAGATTGCTGCGAACATTTTTTCTTGCATAAAGGATTACCGGTATGTCTGCCAGTCACATGTTCCATACCTTCCTCCTTTGGCAGCCCTCCCTCCTCCTGTAAATCAAAAGGAATGGTGCAGAGGCATGGTGTGGTTTATTTTATATGAATATTTGAAAACGCTATGGTGTCCTGTGTAGCAAGAAAAACACTTCCACTCAAAAGTGAAAACAGTTTATCAAATCAGACATGGTCTATTGATTTGGATACATTGTAACGATTTGGTCAGGCCATTTGGGTGGGTGGGTGGGTGGGTGATGTTTGTGCCATGTTCATTGTAAGTGCTTACTCATGGGGTGGGGTGCTCCAGCCCCCCCACCCCCCGATTAATGTCTGACATTCCTGTAAGCATGTATATGACCCACCACAGAATGAACCACAAAAACCACAGAGCACAGCCAAGGAATAAACAATATATTAAATACTTTGATCCTTAAGGAATCATCATGATTGTTAAAAGGACTCCACCAAATTAGATCACATCAATGCCCAAAATAAAATCTCTATCTGAAATGGTTCTGCACTAGAAAGAACAATGTATTAACGTAACATTCATATCCATAGCTTCCACTGTAAAGAACCGAACCTGGAAATTTTTGACGCTGCAAACATTGAAGAATTTCGAAGGCAGAGATGGTGATGATATTAACTGTGAATGTAAAATATCAAAGCAACTAAATAGAGACTGCCAAAGTGACCATGAAAAGCAATAATATATCTTTCATCAATTACGCTACAAAAGGTTTTGCAACAAAAGTTGTTTTTTGGGGGGCTGGAAATTATAAAAGGAGGTTTAACTGCAAGTTTTCTTGCCAACAGATTTTGTTAGTGCAAACTTGGAAATCAGGGGTTTCCAATGTGGTGCCCATGGGCACCAGGCTGCCTGCTGACAACTTTCCTGGAACAGATAGGTAGCCGTGTTGGTCTGCCATAGTCAAAACAAAAAAAAATCCTTCCAGTAGCACCTTAAAGACCAACTAAGTTAGTTCTTGGTATGAGCTTTCGTGTGCATGCACACTGTGTATCTAAAGAAGTGTGCATGCACACAAAAGCTCATACCAAGAACTAACTTAGTTGCTCTTTAAGGTGCTACTGGAAGGATTTTTTTTTTGTTTTAACTTTCCTGGAGTCCACCATGTGTTTTCATAAAGTTGGCAGGATCAGTGGTGAATTGTGCCCAGCATTACTTCAGATTGGTCATAGCATATTTGATTGGCTGCAGGGACATACTAAGTGTGGTCCCTGCCCCGGGGGCCACCTTGGGGTGTGTGCGACAAGATGGCCCGCTGCCTCCCCCCAGCTGTAGAGCAGCCGAGGGCATGCGGTCAGTACAGTTGCCATGTGTGTGTGCAAGGAAACAATTCTTTGGTATCGGCTATTTCATGTGTACTTACCTGAAACCATTAGATAGAGTGAACACACAAAAAAAGCATTACTGGCCCTTTAAATAAAGGCAGCCAAAGAATAAGGAGAAAACTGCACTATCACATCTAGTGAATGAATAGACCTGATGCTTTGAATTGTCTGTTTAAATAACCTATCAAGCTCCAACCAATGAATGTTACCAAACAGGACCAACTAGAGTATGTAACACTGGTACTGCAGCCAAATGTTATGTATCCACTTCAGTAACAGCCTGAAGTATCTGAAGAAGTGTGCATGCACATGAAAGCTCTTACCAATAACAAAATTACTTGGTCTCCAAGGTGCTACTGGAAGGAAAAATTGTTTTATTTTGTTTCAACTACGGGAGAGCAACATGGCTACCTACTTGTAACAAGCCACTATGAATGCATGTATCCTCCCAGGCAGTTAGAATGTTACAGTGTGAAAGTTCATGTATAAGTCACTGTATAACAAAAAATGTACAAGAAACTTTAGTAATTCACTAGAAAACAGCTGTTCTTTCCATGAGTCCTGTTCTGTACAGGGAAAGGTAGGCCCACCAGGAAGCATAAAGTCAGTAGGCAAATGGCCTCACCGCAGGGGTAACACCTAACCCAAGTGCCAGACAGATTACAAAGATGGGCAACCCTGAAATGGATTTGGACTCCAGGGGACAAAAGAATTGTGAGGAACTTGACCAGAGGGGTCAGGAACTGTAAATAGTTTTAATGTCTTGTATTAACGGGTGTCAGGAGATGGGAAAAGGGTGGGAAAAGACAGCTATCTGATACCCAGGTGCTGCCCCATAACACCCCTTGTGTGATGCATCAGTGATGTAGCAATGATGAAATATTGGAGGTGGGACAGGGAATTTGGGAAACTAATAAAAGTGGGGGGGCACCTTCTGTTAAAAGTTTGACTCATCTCGCTGCCAGAGGAGAGCGGACCCTGCTATAGCAGTTGCTTTTACAATAAAGGTCAGGACTTCTTCTCTTTACCTAGTGGGCTCACAGAGTCCCCCAAGGACCTGGAACTGCCTGTTTTTAAAAATATTTTATGCAACAAGCTTTCAGATTTATGTAGAGTGGAGGACTTTTCACAATGATCTTATACTGCAGGAAAGCCACTCCTTTTACAGTGCAAGAAGCTATTGATATTCTATCTCATCCTGATTATCAGAAGATTGTAAATGATCCACCATGCAAGCCTAGTGGTGGTGATGTCTTTCTGTATTCATTCAAAGGTTCTCCTGAGAAAAAAAATGATTGGCGCTGTGATCAATATTGTTGGATCAACTGTGGTGTCCGACTATGGCCAAAAATTAATCCAAAGCTGAGAAAATTTTACCATAAAATCAAAACTTGATCAAGTACAGGCAACTTTATAAGGCACAGTTATACTTTGCTAGAGCCTTCTTGTGAAATGGTTCTGATACACTATATTGGAAATGAGAGGGAATTCCATGCACTTCCTCATGGTAACAGAAAGAGAAATTTGCTAAGAGCACATGTACGGACAATGCCTTCAGTAATAGGAAAGATTTCAGATACAAGTGCTAAGCCTTCAAAAATCTATATAGACCTTTGTAATGACCCTGTAACCAGCTCTGCTCATATACCTGTAGCTCAGCCACGAAACCTGCACCAGGTAAGAAACAAACTTTAAAAAAAAATTAATTAATTTTTGCATGTATACTTCTTCTAACAATATATCTTTAACAATTTTTCATATTTCCACCCTCTTTCCCTGGACTTCCCTCATATGCCTATTTTGTTTTATTTCCATATTGTTCTCCCTGCATGTTGTTTCCCCAAAATTTCCAAGAATGCATATTTTCTTACTTTTTGCCACATACAATTGTGATCATTTACTCAAGGCAAGGAGTTCATTTCTTTATGTTGCCTCTTCATATATGTTGAGAATGGTCCCCCTTCTCTTTTAAAGTCTTTGTTGTCCTTTTCATATAGTTTATCTGATAGTTTTTGCAACTTCTAAATTTTCCATAAGTTTCCCTTGCCATTGATCTTTTGTTGGTATTTCTTCTGTCCTCCAAGTTTGTGCTAATAAAATTATTGCCACTGTTGCTGCATATATAAATAATTTCTGATTTCCTTTTTTTTATCTTGATCTACAATTTATAGGAGTAATTTTTCTGGTTTCTTAGCAAAAGTCTTTTTAAACATTTTACTCCAAATTCATTATATATCAGACAAGGCTGCTTATTATTGCTATTGACTGAATTAAAAATAACATCTTTGATAGTGCATTCATCTTTATTGCTGCTATCCTTCCCATCAAGGAGAGGTTCATTCTCTTCCAAATTTTCAAATCTATCTTCACCTCATTCCGAACTTTATCATAGTTGTCTTTATATAAATTTAAATTTTTATTATCAAGCTAAATTCCTTAATATTTTGACTTTTTTATGAATTTCTACTTCTGTAATCTCCTATGGCTCCTACAGTGATCCAAGTGATGGTCACCTCCAGGCTTGACTACTGTAATTAGCTGTGGGCTACTCTTGAAACTGTCCCACAAACTCCAGCGGGTGCAGCGAGGCTCCTTACGGGGTCCCTGCCATGGCAGCATATTAACCCAGTTGCACTGGCTCCCGGTGCAGTATAGGGTCATGTTCAAGGTGCTGGTCTGAACCTTTAAGTCCCTTTGTGGCTTAGGGGCTTCCTATCTCAGGGACCGCCTCTCCTGGTCTGCCCTGCAGAGGACCTTAAGGTCCATGAACAACCATAGTTTAGAGGACCTGGGCCCTAAGGAAGTCAGACTATCCTCCACCAGGGCCTGGGCCTTCTCAGTGATGGCTCCGACCTGGTGGAATGCTCTGTCCCATGAGACTAGGGCCCTGTAGGATTTAACCTCTTTCCATCGTTCCTGTAAGACAGAGCTGTGCCGCCTGGCCTTAATTTGAATTCAGCCTGATCTTTTATTTCCCTTCCCTTCCCTTCCCTCCCCCGACCTTTTTATGAAGATCACCCTCTCTGAGACCCAAAGCTAATTCTCCCCTGGTCTCCTCGCTGGCCAAAGTAGGACCAATTCCTCCCCCTAGCCTTGGGGATTATCCAATTGATTTTTGAATGTTATTATTATTCATGTTTTTATACTGTATTTTATGTTGCTTTTATAATCAAGTGTTTTAAATTTGTTGTTAGCTGCCCTGAGCCCGTTTTTTGAACCGCGAAGGGTGGGGTATAAATATAAAATTATTATTATTTTCTCCAGTTCCATCGTTTTGTTAGTATTTTTGTCTTTCCTTTATTTAATTTAAATCCTCCCACTCACCCAAACTTATATTTTTTCAAAAGCTTTAGGGAGACACAGTTTTGTTTCCTCAACTGTAATTACCAAGTCAACAGCAAATGCTTTCAACTTAAATTCACACACACACACACCGTTCTTATTCCCACAATCTGTTTGTCTGCTCTTATGTTTCTGTTCAAAACCTTCAGGACCAGAATGAATAATAATGGTGATAATGGACATCCTTGTCTCATTCCTTTTTCCATTTGGGAATTCATTTGTTATCACCTGGTTAATAATTAGTTTTGCACTCTGTTCTGTATATACAGCTTGTATCCCTTTTATAAACTTTTCTCCATATTCCATTTCTTCCATCACTTTCCTTATAAAGCACAAAGATACATTAAAAAAAACAATCCACATCTATAAACATCATTGCTGCTTTTTTCTCATTTCTTACTTCTAGATACTCTATTACATTTTTACAATTTCTTATATTATCTTTCATCTGCCTACCCGGAGGGAATCCCGCTTGGTCTGGGTATATTTAAACATTTAAGACCTTTTTTAATCAATTAGCTAAAATATTAGCAAATACCTTGTAATCATTGTTCAAAAATGAAATAGGTATATAGTTTTTGACCAAGGTCAAATTTGTATCTTGTTTTGGAATCAAGGTAATATAAGCTTGCTTTCACGTTTCTGGAATTTCCCCTTTTGTTACTATTTCATTCATTATATCTTTCATTGGATTTACCAGATGTTCTTTAATTTTTTTATTGAACTTTGCTGATAATCCATCTGTTCCTGGTGATTTGCCCACATTTATTTGCCTTATTCCTTCAGGGATTTTTCTGTTACTTGTGTATTTAAGAATACTATCTCTTCTTGTTTTTTATCTTTGGCAGATTACTCTTTTTTATATATTCCTGTATGTTGATTGCCTTTCCATTTCCTCTTTTGTATAAATTTTGAAAATGATTTTAAAAGGCTTCCCTTATTTCTTTTGTGTTATCTAGAAATTTACCATTGGAAATAATTTTACCTATATATATAATTCATCTGTTGATTTCTCCTTAATTGCCATGCAAGCAACTTTCCGGGATTGTTTGCATGCTCAAAGAATGTCGGCTTCATTTTTTTAACTTCCCATGCTATTTTACATTGATTATCATTGAATGCTGTGATTGTAATAATTTCATTGGCTGTTTTATCGATTGTTTATTTGGGTTTTTTCCAAATTCATTTTCTTTCTTTGATATGGCATCCAAAATTTATTTTTTTCTTGTTTCCCTGGCTCTCTCCCCCCCCCCCCAGCATTTTGTTGTATGAAATGACCTCTCATGACTACAGTGGTACCTCGGGTAACATACGCTTCAGGTTGCATACGCTTCAGGTTACAGACTCCAATAACCCTGAAATATTACCTTGGGTTAAGAACTTTGCTTCAGGATGAGAACAGAAATCGCACGACGGCAGTGGGAGGCCCCATTAGCTAAAGTGGTGCTTCAGGTTAAGAACAGTTTCAGGCTAAGAACGGACCTCCAAAACGAATTAAGTATGTAACCAGAGGTAGCACTGTACTTTACGAACATTCCATACAATTTTGTTTTTTGTTTCCTTAGGTACAAAACAAACTTAAGCTTGAAAGACAACGTTCACAAATCAGTCATGATGATTTGTACAGTGTTTTTGAATTAACAGAACTCCTTGAAGGCTTCATCCATGATATTGTTGGGGAGGAGCAGTGTCCAGTGCACAGCGGAATGATGAGAAGTATGAGCCAACATGCTCTATACTACTTTATTTACAGTTCAAAGCTGGTAAGTTACAGAAAAACATCTTCCCTCTGCCGGAGCAGAGAAAGCGTCATCTCTCCTCTAAGGCACGGAGAGAATCACAAACTGAAACTGCAAAGAGCAGGGAAAAACAGGAAACCAGTATACGTCACATCCAGTCTCCCGTTCCCGTGGGAAAACCTCCAACAGTACAGACTCTGTGGAATGTAAACAACCTGTCTTGTGACAAGCACTTCTGCTGCTCAGTGAGGGAAGCAGAAACCAACATCCTCCCCCTTTCTGTGAACATCACTGGGCAGCGTGTTCGTACAATATCAGTACAAACCCAACTTCTGCACATAGGTACAGTGTTGATCCTTTGATACAATCTTGGACAATACATCAGCAGGAATTTCATTACCTGGCATATAGGACACCGTTACGAGTCCCTTCTGAATACGTTCCCTAGCATGTTGCACCTTCAATTGCAAGTGCTTCGTGCTTTGCTTACAACCTTCAGAATTCAGCAAAGCCAAACATGCTTTGTTGTCCTGGTAAACCTGGATTGGACATTTGACAGGAATTTTCATGTCTTTGCACAATTGTAACAACCATTCACAATCTTTAAGTGAATAAGACAGTGCATTCAGTTCAGCTTCACAAGTACTTAAGCTAACTGTTGTTTGCTTCTTGCACGACCAATCAAATAGACCCTGATTGTACTTATAGCAAACTCCAGATGTACTTTTCCTGTCTGTAGTGTCACTTCCAAAACTTGCATCTGCAAATATCTCAAGACCACCAGACTTCTGATTGTTAAATCTCAGTCTGTAATGCATAGTGCCTTTCAAATACCGCGCTATGCGTTTCAGAGCTTTCCAATCCTTAACAGTAGGATTGTTGACTTGTCTGCTTAGCAAATTACAGCTTACAGCAATGTCTGGTCTTGAACATCTGGCAATGAAGTTTAGCTTGCCTAGCACACTTCTGTACAGTGTAGTGTCAGAAAATGCTTCTTCAGTGTCTTCTACCTGATAACCTGTTGTCATCGGTGTGTCTACAGGGTTAGCATCCATCAGGTTTAGTTTGCTTATCACATCAGCAATTTTCCGTGACTGGTGTACTAGAATGTTACCATCTTGATCTCTCTCTATTTCAAGAGATAGGTAGTTGTTTACCTCTCCAAGATCTTTCATGTCAAAGTGCTCTTTCAGTTGAGCTAGGGCGTTATTGTACATTGTGACATCTTTCCAAAAGAATAAAAGATCATCAACATGAAACAAACAATACAGTTTCTTTTGCCCCTCCTCTTTGACAAATACACATGGATCAGATTTCCCTTGCTTAAAACCTAGAGAAAACAATACTTCAGTGAGTTTTGTGTGCCAACACCGTGCACTTTGTTTGAGACCATAAAGGGACTTTTTCAGAGCACAAACAAATCCCTGTTTTACCTGTACGCCATCAGGTGGAAGCATATAAAGTGATTCATTTAGAGATCCGTACAGAAAAGCTGTATTCACATCATGGTGATTAATGTGTAGATTTTCCTCTGCAGCTAGCTTGAGCATAAGCCTAATGCTCTCATACCTCACTGTGGGTGAGTAGGTCTCGTGATAGTCTTCACCTGGTACCTGTGCAAATCCTCTGGCTACCAATCTGGCTTTGTGTCTGACTATCTTGCCATTTTGATCAGTCTTCGCTTTGAAGACCCATTTGCTTCCAAGCAATTTCATTCCTGGAACTACTGGAACAAGTTCCCATGTTTTGTTCCTTTCCAAGGAATCAAGCTCAGCCTTCATGGCATTTAACCATGGCTCAGCTTCCTTTGAATCCAAATCCTGGATTTCTTGGAAACTTGAAGGTTCAAAAACCTTCTTGGAGCTTTTAACAGCTGTTACTGCTATCTTAGCAAACTCATCAGCAAATCTCTTTGGAGGTCTGCCTTTTGTGGCTCTCTGTGACCTGCGAATTAGCCTTAAGTCTTCAACACTCTCCTCTTCCTTCTTGGGAGAAAGGCGACCTATTGTGAACAATGGTTCCTCCAATTCTTGATCAGAGCTTTCAGAGGGTCGCATAGAGGCTTTCGCACTCTTGAAATCCTCTGAATCATCTGATTCAGTTTCAGACTCAGAATCAGAACCTTCATCAGTGGGTGTGGGTTGTTGTGGTTGCTTTTGACTATCCTCAGTCTCATCACTGTCATCAGGATAACATTGGAAAATTCCCACATTCTCCCCCCACTTGGCATTGTACTCAACACTTCTTGTGAGCTTAATCTCCTTAGAGTCAGTCATCATTATTCTGTAAGACCCTTTCTGATAACCTAGAAAGATACCATGCAATCCACGCTTGTCTAACTTGGAGTTTTGTGGTGAGTGAACCCACATGTCCGAACCAAAAATTTTCATGTGTTTGATGTATGGCTTCTTGCCAAACATCTTCTCATAGGGGGTACAACCAATCGCTGAAGATAACCTGCGATTGTAACTGTAAGTGAAACATGAGAGAGCTTCGGCCCAATAACTCTCTGGAAGATTTGCATCATGCAGCAAGGTTTTTAACCCTTGAAGCAATGTTTGATTTGCTCGTTCCGCAAGTCCATTCTGCCATGGCGAGCGAGGACTAGATAAATCATGTTGAATTCCTTTCTCAGCCAGAAAAGTTTCAAACTGCTGAGAAGTGAACTCTCCCCCCCGGTCGGTGAAAAGAATCTTAATCTTCTTACCATGCACATTTCCCAACCAAGCACAGAATTCCTTGAACCTAGGAAAAGCCTCTGATTTCTGCTTGAGATTGTACACAAAAATATACCTGGAAAATGCATCAATAAGAACCATGAAGTACCTATTCCCACCCAAAGAGGGCGCTAGTGGTCCAACCAAATCAGCATGAATAATTTGGTATGGTTCTGTAGCTTGCCTACTAGACACCTTACCTTTCGCAGCCATTTTCACCTTGTTTGCTGCGCATGCCTTGCACTTCATGTGGTACCTGCAGGGTTTAATAGTCATACCTTCAACCAAGGCAGGCATTTTAGATACTGCCTCAAAATGCAAATGTCCAAATTTCCTGTGAAAAGCATGAATACAATCTGCATGCAAACTTTTGTTAGAACCTGCAATGCAACAAGTGTCATCCTGCACAACATCATCATAATACAAAAGAAACAAACGATCAACAAATTCAGCATACAATTGATAATCATTTTTCTTTGTGATGATGCATCTATTGTTCTTAAAGGAAACGTCTATTTTCCGCTCCATCAGCTGTCCAACGCTAAGCAGATTATGTTTCGCGTCCGGCACATAAAGCACGTCCTGTATCGATAAGTCCAAACTGTGAAGAACAACAGTTCCGTAGCCTTTACTGGGGATTGTGTGGTCATCCGCCTGGTGAATCGCACCTTCCTGCGGTGTAAAAGACACGAACAGTCGCTTATCGTTGCACATGTGGTGCGTTGCAGCTGAATCAACAACGAAGAAAGATCTAGACGTCTTCTGGACCTCTGCAACCTCTGCAACCTTTGCAACCTTTGGAGCGAAGCGTGAGACCATTGCCTTGTGCTGCGTTGTCCTGGACACCGGACCTTTGCCTTTGCTCTGGCCTTTTCCACGCGATGAGCTTCCGCTGCGCTGCTCTGTCTTGGCCCTGGGATATTTGCAATCCCTCTTCATATGGCCTAGACGTCCACACGAGTAGCATTTCACTGCCTTCAAAGCTTTGGCGCCATCTGGTGGTTCCACTGCAATATGGGATGATGACTGTGAAGTCTCCCCCTTGTTGATGCAGCTAGCACCGCGGCGATCCGCTTCATTCAATATCACGGCAGTAACATAGTTCACTGTCAGCTGAGCAGTTGGCTGTATAGCAATCTGAGTCGCAACAGACTCCCAACCTGAACCCAAAGATTGTAGTATCATGAAGGAATACACAGCCTCTGGAAAGTTGAGTCCTCTCTGTTGCAGCTCATGTCTCAGATTCTGCATCTCCATCAGATGTATACGCACATCTCCACCTTCAGCAAGAGCCATATTATGCAGCTTGTTGAAGTAAAACATAGTGGACCCAGCTTCTGTCCTTAAGTGAGCCTCTTTCAAAGCATCCCAAATTTCTTTGGCTGAGGTCTTATCACGCAATAGACAGAGCTCTTCTGGGGATACTATCAATGTAAGAGTTCCCCTTGCCTTGGAATCCTTAGCTTTCCATTCATCTGTAACTGGAGCTGGGGGGTTGTCTGTAATCACCTCAAACAGACCCTCTTTCCGCAGAATTGCCTCTGCATACAAAACCCAGTCCGCGTAATTTTTCTTATTGAGCTTAGGAATCCCACAAGCATCCTGAAGGGCCATCATGACTCTGGCATTCGCCTTCTGCGTCATGTCTGCTGCTTTAAATCAGACTGCTTTAATCCAAAGGCAATTTCAAAACAGCCTCTGCCTTTGAGCCTGTGCCGCTCTTCTGTTTATTTGCTTTGCTTATCTGCAGCTGCTTCAAACTGCATTCCAAAAGCAAGCTCAAAAGTGAAAGTCCCCAAGTGCTTTCTCAATGTTGCCCTTTAATTTTTGCTGCGTCATGTCTGCAGCTGCTGTGAAACAACAGCACTTCCAAAAGTCACTTTCACTTTCCCAGCCATCCAAGCCACTACGCTTGTGCCGTGGAAAACGGCTTTAAAAGTTCAAAGTCCAGCCTTAAAGCCATTAATTAGAAGCTGGCAGGCTGCCCGGAGCAGTAGCACATACCTTCATCAATCATTTTGACGCGCAGAGCAGATACCTTGCGTTCCGTCTCTCTGCTGCTTTCCGATCCTCTGCCGGCACTTCGTCTCTTGCTCCTTTGTTCCTCTGCCAGGAGCCCGACTTCTGAAGCCCATTCTCAAAACACTGCATTTTTCTGGGCCCGAAACCAAATGTTGGGGAGGAGCAGTGTCCAGTGCACAGCGGAATGATGAGAAGTATGAGCCAACATGCTCTATACTACTTTATTTACAGTTCAAAGCTGGTAAGTTACAGAAAAACATCTTCCCTCTGCCGGAGCAGAGAAAGCGTCATCTCTCCTCTAAGGCACGGAGAGAATCACAAACTGAAACTGCAAAGAGCAGGGAAAAACAGGAAACCAGTATACGTCACATCCAGTCTCCCGTTCCCGTGGGAAAACCTCCAACAGTACAGACTCTGTGGAATGTAAACAACCTGTCTTGTGACAAGCACTTCTGCTGCTCAGTGAGGGAAGCAGAAACCAACAGATATATCTCTGTGTCCTACAGTGATTGTTGTTATGGGCCTACAGGATATTTCATCCGAAATTGGTAAAATGATATCACTGAAAACAGATTTACCGATGCTTTTTTCATATGACACAACTTTTCAACTTGGAGACTTCTTCCTATCTACTTTATTATTCCAAAATGTGCTTTTCGCTGAATCACCACTGATTCCTGTAATGTTCATGATACATGACAGCAGGCGAGAGGACAATCACAGGAGATTTTTGGAAACCCTTTCAAAACAGTGTCCATTGTTCAATTCAGAAAAAGTTGTCATAGTGTCTGACAGAGAAAAAGGAATTGAAAAGGCTTTGGATCATGTTTTGCTCAAGAGCCACAGAGTGGTATGCTGGAATCACATCCGCAGAGACATCATGTTTTGGTTGAAAAAACATGGGGCCAGTTCAGAGGATACCAAGGTATACCTTGCTGACTTTTTTGATCTTCTGAGGTCAAATTCAGAGCAAGAGTACACATTCAAATTTGATAAACTCAGTAAACGTTGGAGCAAAGCATTCTTGGACTACTTTGAGGAAGACCTGCACCAAGCAATAATAAATCATGCTGGGGCCTGGATTCTAAAGAGGCTGAACATATATAAAGAAAAAAGTGGAATCACCACAAATGTCTCTGAGAGTTTTCATGCAGCTCTAAAAAGACTTTCACAATGGAAAGAAATGACAATGGAAGCAATGGTGTTATCCTTATATGCAATGCAAAATTTTTACTGGAGAGAAACTTTGCGTGGACTATGTAACACTGGAAACTTTCATTTGCGGCCTCAGTTCATCAGACACTCAAAATCACCAGAGCATACAGTCTTTCCTCATATAGCTTGTGATCCATCACAAATCATGGATCTTATACAAAGGGGTGAACTTCCACGGCCTAAGAAAGATGAAAGCTATGAGAAGGCACCATCAGTTTGTCAAATGGTACTAGCGGACCTTACGGTACTGAACAATTTAATAGCTGTTTGTCCACAGCTTGGTGTCTTTGTGGTAAGGGGAAGTAAGGAAAAGCATTATGTTGTCCGCCTTTTCCCCAAAGAGAGCTGCTCTTGCCCATCATCCAGGACTTGCTACCATATTATAGCTGCCAAAAAATCTATCGGCATGCCACCAGAACCAGGGAAGCCTCGCCGTTTGCAGCTCACACAGTTGAAGCGAAATAAAAGGCAGAAGAGTAGATCAGGAAGAAAGTTCTCCAGACTGAAGGAAAAGATAACTGTAGTTCCAGCATCTGATTCAGTGCAGGCTGCTGAGGATTTGGACTCCTTAAAAACAGATCTCCAACTGACAATGAGAGACCTGGAAAACACTCAGCCTCAGATGACCTCCACTCCAAAAAGTGGGAAAGAGGATTTTACAGTGACCAATTGTTTTGATAGCAGCCCCATATTCCCATCTCAAAGTGAGAAGTGTTTGGACAAATCAATGATTTCTACATCAGTTCCCCCATGGCACAACTGTACCTTCAACACACTCAGTCTACAAACCGAGGAACTTGTGGGCTCAGTTGCCAACATCTGTGTGTATGGTTATGACATAGACACACTGAAAGGATCGAACTGGATAAATGACCGCATAATAGATGCATTTCTTGCCTCCAGGGTGATCATGACCAAAGAGCTAGGTCATGATGGAACAATTTTCCCATTTAGTTGCCTCTTCATTCAGACCCTCATGTGTCAAAAATTGTCAGTGAAAGCCCTGAAGTCCTGTTTGAAATATGGGGTACTAAAGAAAGATGTTTGGATTATTCCAGTAAATGACAGTGGAGTCCACTGGATACTGATAGTAATCATTTTTAAAAGGAAGACCATGCTCTACCTAGATTCCAACCATGGATTAAACCACTCTGTGATTTATGCAATAAAATCCTTCATAGCATGTCTGTATGAGATGGATTCAGACTGTCCCTATAGTTTTGCGGACTGGTCATTTTTTGCACCAACTGATATACCCAGGCAAGGTAATTCCAATGACTGCGGTCCTTTCATATGCACCATTGCACATCTGATTGCTTCTGCTGCCCAATTACAGTACACACAAAAGGATATGACCGCCATTAGACCCTGGATTGCAAAAGAAATAATACATTACATTGGGAAAACCTATCTTGAAGGACAAGAAAAATATATTCCAGTTGAAATTGCCACTCCTCCTCCCACAAAGAGACAAAGCTTGAAAGAGAGTGACATTACTGTGTCTCGATCATGCCCAGAGGGATGGAAGGATACACTAACCTATTGCTCAGATCTTTTACCTACCTTGTTTGAAGGCAGCTGGTCAATATGTTTTTTGAAGGAAGGGTGCAGGAAGCCCAGTGGTGAGTGTGACCAATCTATGGTTTACTGTGAAGGAAACTGCAAGGACTGGTAGCACTGCTTTTGCATAGGCATTGATTCAAAAGATCTTCCAGAGGTTTTTGTGTGTCCAGATTGTCAATCCACTGTGGCCAAATAGATTTTTAAACTGCGAACTGTCATATTCCACAGGTTGGTATAATACAGCAAAATCTAAACAGATAGTTTTCATCATCATGGCAGGGATGGTCCTTTTCCATAGAATTCTTATTCATGGAGTTGGTTTTTATATCCTGCTTTTCTCTACCTTTAAGGAGTCTCAAAGCGGCTAAAAATCTCCTTTCCCTTCCACCCCCACAACAAATACCTTTTGAGGTAGGTCAGGCTGAGAGAGTTCAGAAAGAAGTGTGACTGGCCCAAGGTCACCCAGCAGCTGCAGGTGGAGGAGTGGGGAAGCAAGCAGTTTCTCCAGATTATTAGTTCACCACTCTTAACCACTACACCATGCTAGCTCAAACGCAAATAGATGCCAGCTACTGTATACATAACCTTAAGCTTAAAAAATAGCAACAATATCAACATAATCAGGCATAGGCAAACTTGGCCCTCCAGATGTTTTGGGAGTACAACTCCCAGGATCCTTAGCTAACAGGACCCGTGGTCAGGGGTGATGGCAATTGTGGTCTCTAAGCATCTGGAGGGCCGAGTTTGCCTATGCCCGATCTAATGGAACAGTGCAGTGTACTAGCTAGTGTCATAGAATCAAAAAATCATAGAATCATAGAGCTGTAAGAGATCACAAGGGCCATCTTGTCCAACTCCTGCCATGCTGGAACACACAAGCAAAGCACTCCTGACGGATGGCCAGGCCCACTCACCTCACAGAGTGTTTGTTGTGGGGGAGGAAGGGAAAGGAGATTGTTAGCCACTTTGAGACTCCTAAAGGGGAGTGAAAGGCGGGATATAAAGTCCAAACTCTTATTCCTAACTCTTTATAATAGTGACATTTCTCATAAATATGCTGGGACAAAACCAAGTGATGTTATAGATTTAAATGAGATTCATGGAAGGGCCAAGTTTATTCTGCACTTTAAAGGAATGGGGTATGGAAGTTCCCAAAAGATTTTTTATCAGGGACAAAACCTGGGGGGAAGTATCTTCAGTACCTGTAGCAAACAGCAGGCACAAAACCATTTTGTTTGGAATGCAGAGCCAGTTCTTCTCATAAGCAAGCAAGGGGAGACCCTGAGGTGCTGGGTGCACCACTAGAACTGGCGGCATAGTGCAAGTAACATGTAGAGGTCAGGTGAAGGATGTATTTCTTCTGGAGTCCCCACTGGGGAGAAAGGGGACTATACAGTAGTACCTAGGGTTAAGTACTTAATTCGTTTCGGAATTCTGAAACCTAAAGCGTATGTAACCCAAGGTACCACTGTAAATGAAGTGGGGGCCTCACAGACCTACACTGTAGCCAGTTGGGCTAAGGTAAGCCCACTGAGGTGCTGGCACGATTCTACTGGAGTTTTGCTCCCTCCCTGCATGTATAGCTAAGAAAAAACTTTGTCCCATCTCTCCACACATTTTTTGATTGCCAGCACACCAACATCTTCACAGGTAGATGTGTGGGAAGGGGGGCCGATTTGCTTAGCCCTCGCCCAAAGAATAATCTTTTCTTTAGTTACCTCCACACTGATGCAACAGTGGGTGTCTCATGTCAATGTTTGAGTCCATTTTAGTCACTGAAATGCAGATGGTTTGGGGAAAACACCTGCATCATCTTGTAATCTAAGAATGTTGCAGTTGTCTTTTTCCAGTCCTTAATAACATGCTTTGGGAAAGAGTGCAGTCTAAGTTGTTGCAGGAATTTATGTATAGGTTGTGGGGGGTTGCCCCTCCAGCAGATATCATGCACAATCACTATTTAGACTTTTGTGATTTGTCCCCACAAAACACTTCATCACAGTTTCTTCCTATCTATTCAAAGGGCCTCTGCTGCACAATACCAAATGTAACAATTCACTGATAGATGCATCTATGTACTGGCTCACTGGGAAAACTTCAGAAATTCATACAGACCTGTGAGCTCAGCTACTCAGCAGCCCCTCTGCCTGAGTGATAATCCCTGGCATCATGATACCTGAGTGCCAGAGAGGCAGCCATTCCGAGAAGAACAAACCCAGATGAAGACAAAAGGGTGTGATCAACTTGGCTGGGAAACAGGGAAATGTAAGTACTGTATCTTTTTTGTTACACTTGATAGGTGTTTGGTGGAGGGCAAGGGGAACCATGGGGCAGGGTCCAGGATGCGCAGATTACGGCCACCAGACCTCCCCTTTCATGATGTAACCATGCTGTATTAGTGATGTAGTTTGTGGGGGGTTGTAACATGGGGATTAGCAGCTAATAAAAGTTTGGGGGCTCTTTTGTTTGGGGCTTCCATCTTGTTCCACCTTGTGGCAGGTGGGAGTCCTGTCTTGGTCTTCAATAAATACTTTACTGGATGCTGTTTTGCTCTGGTATTCCTGAATGGTGTCTTTTTTTTTGTCCAAGGGAGCCCTCAGATTTCTCCGTTAACAAACTGAAGTATCTGTTGGTCCCACGGTGTATCTTAGTGCAATAATTGCAGCCTGAAGAGTTTGGACTTGATATCCCACGTTTCACTCCCTTATAGGAGTCTCAAAGCAACTAACATTCTCCTTTTCCTTCCTCCCCCACAACAAACACTCTGAGCTGAGTGAGTCGGAGAGACTTCAAGAGAAGTGTGACTAGCCCAAGGTCACCCAGCAGCTGCATGTGGAGGAGCGGAGACGCGAACCCGGTTCACCAGATTACGAGTCCACCCACTGGCAGAGGAAGGGGTATGGAGTGAGCCCACCGCACACGACACCACCATTCTGTTGTGGTGCGATCACAGCCACCCCCAGACACGCGCTGTGGTCCCTTGGCGCACCAGGCGCCACGTCCCCACTGGAGGCACACCACGTCTCCAGGATGTTCACCACACCCCTGGGATGCACCACCCTACGTGTGGCATGTCACACCCCTGGCACACACTCCATGCCTCCTGTGATGCGTGCAAGCCACACCCCCATCTGCTCTCCGCCAACAGTGCCAGAGCTTGCAGCTTCGCCACTGAGTCCACCGCTCATAACCACCACACCACACCTGAAGTGCCTTTTCCTGTTGTCAAAAATGCCCTGTTGTTGTCCTTTTTGAAACATTAGTGTTATGATGGCACCTAAAGCCTGAAATATCTTCCTAAATGATAAGACAAATGTTTAGGAAAAATTGTAATGATAGGAGGAATGAAGAATGTAAGTTCAGCATATAATTCTCTGCATTATGCTTTCAGGTCTCCATATGATGAGCATGTGGACAGACAGAGGAGAAGGCTGCACGAAGCTGATAGTTAATTGCATGATGACCTCTGCAAAAGAAAGTTGTTCATATTTGATTTTTGTGACTGTTAAGTAAATGTTTAAATTATAGTTTTTTAATATCGATCCCAAGCTCTTATTTTCTCTGTTCTCCCTTCACCTGTGTGTATCCTGCTAGTTCTGCCCATTTCGCCTTTCTCTTGGCACACATGTACATAAAATTAAACAGGAAAATGTTAAATGATCACCTTTAATGCAGTGTCTCTGTCTCTATCTTTCTGTGCAATTGCTCAGAAATGTCACTAAGGAAGCTCTATATATTGGTATGGTCTCTTTTGTTGGAATAATCTCCCAAAGTTAATTTTAAATGGTTACATAAGACCAGTGGACCAGAATTTTTCTCCCAATAATATTTTTTTTTCCCTGTGGCCATCACCAAATCTTCATGCAGTTAATTCCACAGTTTAATCTCTCATGGAATAAAGTGGTTCTTCCTTTCACAGGGTGAGGTCAGTATTTTGAGAGAGTGATGAAAAGTTTTCTCTAACAACTTTATCTTCTTTGATCTTCTAACCTCTATCATGACTGCTACCCTCTTATAGACCTTTTATAGACCGAACATTTCCAAACTCTTCAGCCTTTTCTCAAAGGAAAAGCACTGTACCCCCTTAATCATTTGGTTGCCCAATTCTGGATGTAAGAGCAATCTGGTTGCCACATCTATCACCCTGTTGATCACCAGGATTGATCTGGCTGATCAGACTGGCAAGGAATGTGTCTGCCATCCCCAGCACTGTGCATCCCCCCCCCCAAGCCA
Source organism: Podarcis melisellensis (assembly GCF_964234715.1). Taxonomy (NCBI): domain Eukaryota; kingdom Metazoa; phylum Chordata; class Lepidosauria; order Squamata; family Lacertidae; genus Podarcis; species Podarcis melisellensis. The sequence continues at coordinate 120,779 of NW_028113008.1, read as the reverse complement.
CACACTCCATGGAAGAGAATGACCATCCCACACAGAGCAAGAACACCCTCTTCGGCACTTTTTCCAGCCATATTCGTTTTAGAGATATTGCACCCAAAACTGTACACAGTATTCCAAATGGGACCACGCTATAGAACTGTACAGGGACATTACAATACTGACCATTTCATTTTCAGTTCCTTTTTCAATAGTCTCTAGCACTAATTCCACATCACAAAATGAATAAATGAAATAATAGAGGTTCTGATCCTTGTGGGACCCAACTGCTCACTTTCTATACCTTTTAACATGGCCTTGGCGATTGGAAAAGCCCCAGCACCCAAGAGATCCTATGAAAGCCCAAGTTGCCCCAACTTTGTGCAAAACAGTGGTATCCCTGGGGAAGGGAAGGGGTCTGACAACACTTTGCTAAACAAATTATCTTTGTCTGCTGAAAAGCAAATGTTTTGCCAGCATAAAAGAAAAGTCCAGGCAACTGTCTCAAGCTTATGTTGGCCTCCCTCTAGACACAAGGCTGAGTAAGGTACACAGCGTGGGACAGGGAAAATCTTCAATAGAAAGGCTGCCTGCACTCGTTCCACTGACTGGGTAAACCCTGACATCCAGAGTGAAATTCCATAGAGCAGTTGGGCTCCAACTTTAGCATTAAAAACCTTGAGGGCAGAAGGGATGTGTTGGTTACCTCTTGTTGCAAAAAAATGCAATATGGCCTGCATAGACAGCTTGCTTGTGTTTACCGCCACTGCGCAGTAAGAGGACCGCCGTAGCCTGTGATGGAAAGTGATCCCCAAATAGTTGAATTCAAATACCTGCTGGATGTGTTTCCCACCAAAAACCTGACTATATATCTTACGAGAGTTCCTGAAGACTAGTATTTTGCTTTTATCAAAGTTCATGCTCATTTTCATCCTAGACAAATTGTCGATACAGACATTTAGCAAACGCTTTAAGCCAATTCTAGTTCATGAGAGCAGAATCATATCATCTGCATATAGAAGAATGGTGATTTTTGATACATTTAGTTTGCGGCTGTGAACATCCACCAGTTTTAGTAACAGCCCCCTGCCAACTGAGTCAAAAGCAGCCATAAAATAAAAAAAGGCCACTTATAGGCCTTATTTATTGTGCCACGTGTACTTGGCGGCTAAATGGGATAACACTATACAGTTACGTAGAGTGGATTTCCCTGGCCTAAACCCTGCCTGTTCTGGGCCTATGATGCTCACATCAAGCCACGTACAGTGGTACCTCGGGTTACATATGTTTCAGGTTACAGACTCCGCTAACCCAGAAATAGTACCTCGGGTTAAGAACTTTGCTTCAGGATGAGAACAGAAATCGTGCTCCAGTGGCGCGGCGGCAGCAGGAGGTCCCATTACCTAAAGTGGTGCTTCAGGTTAAGAACACTTTCAGATTAAGAACGGACTTCCAGAATGAATTAAGTACTTAACCCTAGGTACCACTGTAGTTAATTTGGATAATAGATGTTTGTCATACAATTTCCCAATATTTGACAATAGACTTATTGGTCAATAGTTGGACAGTAACTTCTTGTTTCCCTTATTAAAGATTGTGATGATTATGGATTTCTGCATAGAATTAGGAATAATTCCAGTCCTATATACCACTGTGAAGAGTTCCGCTAGAATCAGAGCCCACCAGTCCGGCTTAGCTTTAATTAGTTCAGAAGGGATGGTATCAGGGCCTGCGGGTTTGCCTAGTTTCATACTTTTTCGACTTCAGTAATGGAGACAGGGGGCCACTTTACCAGGGTCTAAGAAGGGGCAGGATCTTGGCTGTCTGGTGGGATACAATCATCATAGAAGATTGCCTTAAAATGCTCTACCCATAGCATAGATAGAATCAATGTCAGTGGGTGCTCTTGAGTCTGTGGGGGGTCTGCAACAACCTTCCAAAGTGTATTATGATCATTGGTAAGGATGGCAGAAAGCAGTGAATCCCAGCAAGCCTGGTTGTACGTATCTTTCCTGGCTAAGCTGGATAGACTCCCTAAGTTGCCTGGTTGTAACGAAGTATGTATCACACAATTGGGAGCTTCCCGCCTCTCTAGACTCTCTGTAGATTCTCCTAACCTCTACTTTAATGCCTTTGATATCAGTCCACTCGCCAAACCCTTAGGTGGCCTGTGCGAGTGTGAATAGGGCAATTCGTTATTAGGATGTCCATAAGCTCCTCAAACCAAGTGACTCTAGCTACTGGAGGAATTTCACCACTCCCTACCAATATCAAGTGAGTCACACAATCAGAATACACCAAGGTTTGGAAAGACAATAGTGTATGCTCGTTAATGGAAAGACTCTCAATGGAAAGACAAATTTACATTGAAGGGGGATGTTATGGGATTAGGGGGGCTACTTGTGTGTAAGCGTTTAAAGCCTCAAGGCTCTGCAATCAGTTTCTAAACTCTCCCTGTCCGCGGAGCCATGGGTGCATGGCTACCTCAATCGCTGGCAGAATCCGTCAGTGGGCGCTTCTGGAATTTACGCCAACATAAGAGTTCCTTAACGGAAACTCTCCTTCTGGATTCTCTGCGTGGCAGTTTCCTGCGCGGAGTAGGTGTCCCCAGCGGAGGTCCTGAGACCTCCCCGCTGTGCTCACTGGAAGTATCTTGGAGCCATTCCTCCGACTGAGTTTCTGCAGGAACTCTCCCTCTCCCCCTGCTGGTTCCTTCCTCAGCATCCGAGGGTCTCCTAGCCTCCTTGAGCCCTTCCACCACCTGACTCTCCGATGGCAGTTCCCTGACAGGGGAGATACTCACTAAGCATAGGATCACCCCGAAGGGCAACAATTTAGTGGGAACCAGAATATAGTCTGCCCCACTATTTCCTTGTGGGGAGAGAAAGGTAAAATTCCCAGAGCCTTCCCAGTCTGGCAGCCCATTAAGCCACAACAAAGCCCTGGTGGTAGTCAGCTTGGTGAGCCGTAAGCCAGCCAGGTTGATTTCTAAGTCCCGTGATTCTCGTTCCCATAAGCGGAAGAGCAGTAGAGTCAAAGATCTCCCAAGCTTTTGTATATACTTCCTGCCCTTGGCCTAAGCAGGCATTAAAATCCCCTGTCAGGACAATAGTTAAATTGGGGCAAATGGTGTCCAGATTCTCAAGCACATGTGCAAGGAGATCCCATTGATGGTTCTTGGCTGTGACAGTAGAGGAGGGAGAAATATACACATTAACCAGTAACATGACCTGGCTCTCCATCTCTATCTTTGTTGCTAAAGGTTTGCAATTTGCAATAGCAGAGAGAATGTGTTCGCATTTTATATGGAGAGCCACCAGGGTTAGCAAGGCACCAGAGGGCCTGCCTTTTTTGTGGAGTTTGCCAGAACCACAAAGGTGTTATAGCTTGCAAAGTCAATGTGCCATATTGACCATCTTTAATGGATTGAGATTCAGGCGACGCTGTTTCTTTCTTCGAAACTCACACGCCTAAAAACAGGTCAATAAATCCAGGGAAACATCTGGCCAGTGCCACAAAGCAGTAGATCCATGATTTTTGTGGTCAGATCTGTGCTTATATACAAGATCTTTGAATAAAGGGTGAGTTAGGGGTTGGCCCAATGCAAAAAGCATGAGGATCCATGAGGATCCGTGGTTCAAAACCATGTTTTTGTGCCACGGTATGGCCAGGAAGCCGTGGATCTGTGATTTTTGTGGTGGATGCTGTGCCCCTGGCTATGACGTGTCATCTGACAGTGAGTTTGGGCTGATCTTGTGCAAAAAGCATAAGGATCCATGAGGATCCGTGCTTCCAAACCACGTTTTTGTGCCATGGTATGGCCAGGAAGCCGTGGATCCGTGATTTTTGTGGTGCAGGCTGTGCCCCTGGGAATGATGTGTGATTTGACAGTGAGTTTGGGTTGGCCCAATGCAAAAAGCATAAGGATCCATGAGGATCCGTGCTTCAAAACTACGTTATTGTGCCACAGTATGGCCAGGAAGCCGTGGATCCGTGATTTTTTGTGGTGGATGCTGTGCCCCTGGCTATGACGTGTCATCTGACAGTGAGTTTGGGTTGGCCCAATGCGAAAAGCGTGAGGATCCATGAGGATCCGTGCTTCAAAAGCATGTTTTTGTGCCACGGTATGGCCAGGAAGCCGTGGATCTGTGATTTTTGTGGTGCAAGTTGTATCCCTGGACATGATGTGTGATTTGAGGGTGAGTTTGGGTTGGCCCAATGCAAAAAGCATGAGGATCCATGAGGATCCGTGCTTCAAAACCACGTTATTGTGCCACGGTATGGCCAGGAAGACATGGATCCGTGATTTTTGTGGTGGATGCTGTGCCCCTGGCTATGACGTGTCATCTGACAGTGAGTTTGGGGTGGCCCAATGCGTAAAGCGTGAGGATCCATGAGGATCCGTGCTTCCAAACCACGTTTTTGGGCCACGGCGTTGCCAGGAAGCCATGGATCCTTGATTTTTGTGGTGCAGGCTGTGCCCCTGGGAATGATGTGTGATTTGACTGTGAGTTTGGGGTGGCCCAATGTGAAAAGCGTGAGGATCCATGAGGATCCGTGTTTCGAAACCACGTTTTTGGGCCATGGTGTTGCCAGGAAGCCGTGGATCCGTGATTTTTGTGGTGGATGCTGTGCCCCTGGCCATGATGTTTGATCTGATGGTGACTTTGGGCTGGTCTTGTGCAAAAATCATGACGATCCATGCTTCAGAACCACGTTTTGGGGCCACGGCATGGCCAGGCAGACGTGGATCCGAGTTTGTTGTGGTGTAGGCTGTGCCCCTGGCTATGATATGTGATTTGACAGTTAGTTTGTGCTGATCTTGTGCAAAAAGCATAAGGATCCATGAGGATCCGTGCTTCAAAACCACGTTATTGTGCTACGGTATGGCCAGGAAGCCGTGGATCCGTGATTTTTGTGGTGCAGGCTGCACCCCTGGCCATGATGTGTGATTTGACGGTGAGTTTGGGGTGGCCCAATGCGAAAAGCGTGAGGATCCATGAGGATCCGTGCTTCAAAACCACGTTTTTGTGCCATGGTATGGCCAGGAAGCCATGGATCCGTGATTTTTGTGGTGCAGGCTGTGCCCCTGGGAATGATGTGTGATTTGACAGTGATTTTGGGTTGGCCCAATGCAAAAAGCATAAGGATCCATGAGGATCCGTGCTTCAAAACTACGTTATTGTGCCACAGTATGGCCAGGAAGCCGTGGATCCGTGATTTTTTGTGGTGGATGCTGTGCCCCTGGCTATGACATGTCATCTGACAGTGAGTTTGGGTTGGCCCAATGCGAAAAGCGTGAGGATCCATGAGGATCCGTGCTTCAAAACCATGTTTTTGTGCCACGGTATGGCCAGGAAGCCGTGGATCTGTGATTTTTGTGGTGCAAGTTGTATCCCTGGACATGATGTGTGATTTGAGGGTGAGTTTGGGTTGGCCCAATGCAAAAAGCATGAGGATCCATGAGGATCCGTGCTTCAAAACCACGTTATTGTGCCACGGTATGGCCAGGAAGACATGGATCCGTGATTTTTGTGGTGGATGCTGTGCCCCTGGCTATGACGTGTCATCTGACAGTGAGTTTGGGGTGGCCCAATGCGTAAAGCGTGAGGATCCATGAGGATCCGTGCTTCCAAACCACGTTTTTGTGCCATGGTATGGCCAGGAAGCCGTGGATCCGTGATTTTTGTGGTGCAGGCTGTGCCCCTGGGAATGATGTGTGATTTGACAGTGAGTTTGGGTTGGCCCAATGCAAAAAGCATAAGGATCCATGAGGATCCGTGCTTCAAAACTACGTTATTGTGCCACAGTATGGCCAGGAAGCCGTGGATCCGTGATTTTTGTGGTGGATGCTGTGCCCCTGGCTATGACGTGTCATCTGACAGTGAGTTTGGGTTGGCCCAATGCGAAAAGCGTGAGGATGCATGAAGATCCGTACTTCAAAACCACGTTTTTGTGCCACGGTATGGCCAGGAAGCCGTGGATCCATGGTTTTTGTGGTGCAAGTTGTATCCCTGGACATGATGTGTGATTTGAGGGTGAGTTTGGGTTGGCCCAATGCAAAAAGCATAAGGATCCATGAGGATCCGTGCTTCAAAACTACGTTATTGTGCCACAGTATGGCCAGGAAGCCGTGGATCCGTGATTTTTTGTGGTGGATGCTGTGCCCCTGGCTATGACATGTCATCTGACAGTGAGTTTGGGGTGGCCCAATGCGAAAAGCGTGAGGATCCATGAGGATCCGTGCTTCAAAACCACGTTTTTGTGCCACGGTATGACCAGGAAGCCGTGGATCCGTGATTTTTGTGGTGCAAGTTTTATCCCTGGACATGATGTGTGATTTGAGGGTGAGTTTGGGTTGGCCCAATGCAAAAGGCATGAGGATCCATGAGGATCCGTGCTTCAAAACCACGTTATTGTGCCACGGTATGGCCAGGAAGCCATGGATCTGTGATTTTTGTGGTGGATGCTGTGCCCCTGGCTATGACGTGTCATCTGACAGTGAGTTTGGGTTGGCCCAATGCGAAAAGCGTGAGGATCCATGAGGATCCGTGCTTCAAAACCACGTTTTTGCGCCCTGGCGTTGCCAGGAAGCCGTGGATCCGTGATTTTTGTGGTGGATGCTGTGCCCCTGGGAATGATGTGTGATTTGACGGTGAGTTTGGGGTGGCCCAATGCAAAAAGCGTGAGGATCCATGAGGATCCGTGCTTCAAAACCACGTTTTTGGGCCACGGTATCGCCAGGAAGCCGTGGATCCGTGATTTTTGTGGTGGATGCTGTGCCCCTGGCCATGATGTTTGAACTGATGGTGACTTTGGGTTGCTCTTGTGCAAAAATCATGAGGATCCATGAGGATCCGTGTTTTTTAACCATGTTTTTGCGCCCCTGCGGCCCCACGAAATAGTAGATGCGTGATTTTTTTGATGCTGTCTATAGAGTAAGACATAGTCTACAGTATCATGGTGGTTTTATTTAATTTGAATGAAAAAATCATATGAATTCACGAGGATCCGTCTAGATCCGCCTTTTACCTTTTTCCCGCAAACAGATCAACAGCTGGCCTTGCTTTCTTCCCGGCCTCATTGTGTCACCTCTGACGGAGACACAAGGGAGGACTTCTACCTGGGTGTCGGGGCCCCATTTTCTCCGTAACACAGGAGTCACAGAGTCCAACCCGCTGCTCAATGTGCACCAATACCTAAAACATGGAATGGATCTAAGATCATGGCGTGGGGGGCGGGAGGGAAGGATTTTGCAATGTAAACATTGTAAGGGGGGGACCGCATTTTGCAAATGTATTGCCGGGATCACCCCTTTCCCTCTTTCCTCATCCCCTGAGCGAAGAAGGGAGGGGGGAACCTTCTTCCCTCCCCCAATTCCTCCCTTCCCGGTACATCCTCCTCTCACCCCGCGCCCACAGCCCCAAATCCCTCTACAATGCGCTGCACCTCTTCCTCCTCCTCTCCTCCTCCTCCGACTTTTGTTTCCGGAACTAGCGGATAGAGCCCCCCTCCCAAACTCCCTGCTTCTCCCGCAAGTGGAGCTTCTACGCCGGTTGCTGCTCTGAGGGTAGCTCTAGGGGAGCGCGCTTTCGGAAAGGGGATGAGGATGCGAAGAGGAGGGTCCCCGCCCCCGTGGATGTTGCAGGAAAGAAATGAGAATCGAGAGCGAGGACAAAGAGGTAAAGGGGTCGCGGGGGGCGGAGAGGGGGGGGGAAGGACCCAGAGACCCCCGCCAGCTCCCCAGAGCGCCTTTCGTGGGCCCCATGGGAAGGGCCTGCATCCCTGCACGTGTGCTGCGAAGGGGGCTTTCCTTGGCCCCTTAGGCGCCTTGGCAGCGGCGGACATGGGGAACCTACGCAGGGTGCCCCCACGAGGACCCCCTTGCCCCGTTTCCCCCGCGTAGGCATCCCTGGGGCCCTGTGGGCTCCGCACGGATAAAGGCGGGCCATGAAAGGGTTAACGGGCATGAGGGACGCCTGGATAGAGACCCCCCCTGTCCCTAATCTGTGCGTCTTGGGGTGGCCCCTCAGGATGGAAAGATGGGGGATGAGGGCTGAGGCGCGCCAAGGGGGGCCTCTGGGTTCAGGGGAGACTCTGGGACAGACGGAGGGAGTCGAGGAAGTGGGGAGGGGAGCATCCCTGGGGCAGGGAAGGGCAGCATTGGGGGGGGGGGAGATCGGAAACCAGTCTTTGGGGAGACTTCTCCATGGTGGCGCCTGCGGGGATTTTCTGGAGGGGCCGCCTGGCTTCTCCCTCCCACCCAGGAATCGGCCACCCCTTCAAGGTGACCAGAGAGGGATCCCTGGAAAGTGAGGGGTCGTGTCCCCCCACCCCTTCCTTCCTGCAACCTCCATCCTCTTCCCACCGCATGAGCCCCCATAAGCCCCTGCCCTGTCCAGGAAGAGGGGAGGGGAGAGGGCGTCTCAGAAGCGGCTCTGCGTTTCCACAGTCCCACCCAGGAAGCAGCCAGAAACCTTTTCCTCTCTCTCAGGCCTCCATCTTTAAGTTTCTCTTCCACTGCCTGGTTCCAGTACAAATAAAAGACAGTAAAACATCAGACATTAAAAACCTCCCGATAGAGGGCTGCCTTCAGCTGTCTTCTAAATGTCAGAATGTTGCCCATTTCCTGGCCCTCTGCCTGCTTCCCTGTAACTTCGCTTCTCGTGGGGGGGGGGGGGGAATCAGCAGAAGACCTTCGAAGGACCACCTCCCTGTCCAGACTGAGAGATTTGGGGGGAGATGCTCCTTCAGGTCTACAGGGCTGAGGCTGTTGAGGGCTGTAGGTTGCAGATCTTGCTGCTCCTAAATAACAATCTCATTCAGCAAATAAATTTATTACTGAAGGCAAAGAAGCATAACAGGATCCAAAAAATAGCAAAAACTTAACTTACGTAAAACCCTAACTTAGCATACCAAAACTGCACTCAAGTAAGAATCACACAAGCTGAGTAGAGAAATAGCAGACTAGGAAGTGGGACCAGGCGCCTTTCGGCCTTGTTGTTGTTGTTTAGTCGTTTAGTCGTGTCCGACTCTTCGTGACCCCATGGACCAGAGAACGCCAGGCACCTCTGTCCTCCACTGCCTCCCGCAGTTTGGTCAAACTCATGCTGGTAACCTCGAAAACACTATCCAACCATCTCGTCCTCTGCCGTCCCCTTCTCCTTGTGCCATCCATCTTTCCTAACATCAGGGTCTTCTCCAGGAAGTCTTCTCTTCTCATGAGGTGGCCAAAGTACTGGAGCCTCAGCTTCACAATCTGTCCTTCCAGTGAGCACTCAGGGTTGATTTCCTTCAGTATGGAGAGGTTTGATCTTCTTGCAGTCCATGGGACTCTCAAGAGTCTCCTCCAGCACCATAATTCAAAAGCATCAATTCTTCGGCGATCAGCCTTCTTTATGGTCCAGCTCTCACTTCCATACATCACTACTGGGAAAACCATAGCTTTAACTATACGAACCTTTGTTGGCAAGGTGATGTCTCTACTTCTCAAGATGCTGTCTAGGCCTGTCATTGCCCTTCTCCCAAGAAGCAGGCGTCTTTTAATTTCGTGGCTGCTGTCACCATCTGCAGTGATCACTGAGCCCAAGAAAGTAAAATCTCTCACTACCTCCATTTCTTCCCCTTCTATTTGCCAGGAGGTGATGGGACCAGTGGCCATGATCTTCGTTTTTTTGATGTTGAGCTTCAGACCATATTTTGCGCTCTCCTCTTTCACCCTCATTAAAAGGTTCTTTAATTCCTCCTCACTTTCTGCCATCAAGGTTGTGTCATCTGCATATCTGAGGTTGTTGATATTTCTTCCGGCAATCTTAATTCCGGCTAGGGATTCATCCAGCCCAGCCTTTCGCATGATGAATTCTGCATATAAGTTAAATAAGCAGGGAGACAAAATACAGCCTTGTCGTACTCCTTTCCCAATTTTGAACCAATCAGTTGTTCCATATCCAGTTCTAACTGTAGCTTCTTGTCCCACATAGAGATTTCTCAGGAGACAGATGAGGTGATCTGGCACTCCCATTTCTTTAAGAACTTGCCATAGTTTGCCGTGGTCGACACAGTCAAAGGCTTTTGCATAGTCAATGAAGCAGAAGTAGATGTCTTTCTGGAACTCTCTAGCTTTCTCCATAATCCAGCGCATGTTTGCAATTTGGTCTCTGGTTCCTCTGCCTCTTCTAAATCCAGCTTGCACTTCTGGGAGTTCTCAGTCCACATACTGCTTGAGCCTTCCTTGTAGAATTTTAAGCATAACCTTGCTAGCGTGTGAAATGAGTGCAATTGTGCGGTAGTTGGAGCATTCTTTGGCACTGCCCTTCTTTGGGATTGGGATGTAGACTGATCTTCTCCAATCTTCTGGCCACTGCTGAGTTTTCCAAACTTGCTGGCATATTGAGTGTAGCACCTTAACAGCATCATCTTTTAAAATTTTAAATAGTTCAGCTGGAATACCATCACTTCCACTGGCCTTGTTATTTGCAGTGCTTTCTAAGGCCCATTTGACTTCACTTTCCAGGATGTCTGGCTCAAGGTCAGCAACCACACTACCTGGGGTATACGAGACATCCATTTCTTTCTGGTATAATTCCTCTGTGTATTCTTGCCACCTCTTCTTGATGTCTTCTGCTTCTGTTAGGTCCTTTCCACTTTTGTCCTTTATTATGGAAATCTTTGTACGAAATGTTCCTTTCATATCTCCAATTTTCTTGAACAGATCTCTGGTTCTTCCCATTCTATTGCTTTCCTCTATTTCTTTGCATTGCTCGTTTAAGAAGGTCTTCTTGTCTCTCCTTGCTATTCTTTGGAAATCTGCATTCAATTTCCTGTATCTTTCACCATCTCCCTCGCATTTTGCTTGCCTTCTCTCCCCCGCTATTTGTAAGGCCTCATTGGACAGCCACTTCGCTTTCTTGCATTTCCTTTTCATTGGGATGGTTTTCGTTGCTGCCTCCTGTATAATGTTACGAGCCTCCATCCATAGTTCTTCAGGCATTCTGTCCCCCAAATCTAAATCCTTAAACCTGTTCCTCACTTCCACTGTGTATTCATAAGGGATTTGACTTAGATTGTATCTTACCGGCCCAGTGGTTTTTCCTACTTTCTTCAGTTTAAGCTTGAATTTTGCTATAAGAAGCTGATGATCTGAGCCACAGTCAGCTCCAGGTCTTGTTTTTGCTGACTGTATAGAGCTTCTCCATCTTTGGTTGCAGAGAATATAATCAATCTGATTTCGATGCTGCCCATCTGGTGATGTCCATGTGTAGAGTCGTCTCTTGTGTTGTTGGAAAAGCGTGTTTGTGATGACCAGCTTGTTCTCTTGACAGAACTCTATTAGTCTTTGCCCTGCTTCGTTTTGATCTCCAAGGCCAAACTTGCCAGTTGTTCCTTTTATCTCTTGACTCCCTACTTTAGCATTCCAATCCCCTATAATGAGAAGAACATCCTTCTTTGGTGTCACTTCTATAAGGTCTTGTAAGTCTTCATAGAATTGGTCAATTTCAGTTTCTTCAGCACAAGTAGTTGGTGCATAAACTTGGATTACTGTGATGTTAAAAGGTCTGCCTTGGATTCGTATTGAGATCATTCTATCATTTTTGAGATTGCATCCCAGTACAGCTTTCACCACTCTTTTGTTCACTATGAGGGCCACTCCATTTCTTTTACGGGTTTCTTGCCCACAGTAGTAGATATGATGGTCATCTGAACTGAATTCACCCATTCCTGTCCATTTTAGTTCACTGATGCCCAGGATGTCAATATTTATTCTTGCCATCTCATTTTTGACCACCTCCAACTTACCCAGGTTCATGGTTCTTACATTCCAGGTTCCTATGCAATATTTTTCTTTACAGCATTGGACTTTCCTTTCGCTTCCAGACATATCCGCAACTGAGCGTCCTTTCGGCTTTGGCCCAGCCGCTTCATCAGCTCTGGATCTACTTGTACTTGCCCTCCGCTCTTCCCCAGTAGCATGTTGGACGCCTTCCGACCTGAGGGGCTCATCTTCCAGCGTCATATCTTTTATATGCCTGTTGTCTTTGTCCATGGAGTTTTCTTGGCAGGGATACTGGAGTGGCTTGCCGGTTCCTCCTCCAGGTGGATCACGTTTGGTCAAAACTCTCCACTATGACCTGTTCATCTTGGGTGCCCTGCTCGGCATAGTTCATAGCTTCTCTGAGTTCTTCAAGCCCCTTCGCCACGGCAAGGCAGTGATCCATGAAGGGGTAATTGGCCTTGTAATTTATATTAAATGTCAGAGTAACCTTGGGACTGGATAACAAGCCTGGCTCACTCCAGTTTAAACCAGCTTCATCTGGTTCCCCAAAACAAGAAAGGTTCTTCATAACCTCATCGCAACTTATCCCACCACCAGCTCTCAGCAGAAAGGAAACCGCCGAGTTTCAGGAAGCCTGCATTAAAAAAAAAATACATTTTTTGCCTGGAAAATGCAACCATGACACTTAAAGTTCAGTACCAACAATGTGAAATGTGCTTGAAAATCTGCTTGGAGCCAGGTAAGATCCTTTAGGGGAAGTGATATGTGGTCTCGGTGGCTGCTCCCATGCAGTTGCAGTTTTGGGTCACCTTCAAAGGTAGCCCCATGTAGTCCACATAGCAGTAGTCCAAGCCGGAAACAACCAGAGCATGCACCACTCTGGTGAGACAGTCTGCGGGGAAGGAGGGTCTCAGCCTGCGTTCCAGATGGAGCTGCTAGACAGCTGCCCTGGACACAGAATTGAGCTGCGCCTCCATGGTCAGCTGTGAGTCCAAAATGACCCCTCGGCTGTGCACCTGGTTATTTAGTGGCACAGTTACCCCATTCAGTACCAGGGGTCCCCCACACCTGCCACCCCTTGTTCCCCAGGGACAGTACTTCTGTCTTGTCAGGATTCAAGCTCAATCTGTTAGCCACCATCCATCCTCAAACCACGTACAGGCACCAACACAGGGCATTCACTGTCTTCACTGGTTCCAATCTAAAAGAGAGGAAGAGCTGGGTATCATCCACATACAGGTGAAAACCCAGCCAAAAGCCCCGATGATCTCTCCCAGTGGCTTCATATAGATATTAAAATACATGGGGAGAGGACAGAGCCCCAAGGCACCCCACAAGTGAGAGCCCAGGGGTCAGAACACTCATCCCCCAACACCACTTTCTGGACATGGCCCAGGAGGAAGGAGGGGAACCACTGCATAGCTGGGCCCCCAGCTCCCCTGGACGGTCCAGAAGGATACTATGGTCAACCAGGAAACAGCACAACCAGGGCAATTTCAGTTCCATGATGAGGCCTGAATCCCAATTGGAAGGATAATGGTGGCAGAAGCTTTCCTGTTCCTGCCCCCCCCCCAAGCTCCAGGCACAAGACTTTCATTAGCTTTGAAGGGGCCATTGGATACTGGGTGGTCTTTTCTTCAAAAGACAAATATTCTGAATCCTTTTTAATTGATGTATGATACAGTGGTGCCCAGCAAGACCAATGCCTCGCAAGACAGAAAACCCGTTAGACGAAAGGGTTTTCCGTTTTGGAGGCGCTTCGCAAAACGAATTTCCCTATGGGCTTGCTTCGCAAGACAAAAATGTCTTGCGAGTTCCTGCGGTTTTTGTCCCCCCCCCCCTTTTTCTAAACCGCTAAACCGCTTATCATCTTATCGGATAAGCCGCTAAAAGCCACTAATAGCGCTAATCCGCTAATCCGTCAATGGGCTTGCTTCGCAAGACGAAAAACCGCTAGACGAAGAGACTCGCAGAACGGATTAATATCGTCTTGCGAGGCACCACTGTATAAGCAGCAGTTCTGTTTTACATATTCTACATTGGAGAGATTTTGATACACAGGTCTGAGTTCATCGCTCCCCCTGAAACTGCTGTGTTAGCAGCACTGGCTGGACAGTGTGTTTGGGGGTTCAGGGCTGCCTAGACAACAAGACCCCCTTCTCAGCCTGGCTTATATAGTCCCAAGGAAAGCAGAGTAGTACATTAGGCACCAGCTTGGCTGCAAGAGTGCCTCGAAGGAGGTGGGCAGGGCACCATCCAACCACCTTAGAGAGTCCACTCTGGATTTGTGTAGGTTTTCCTCCATAGCATTTTCTTCTCCTGAAGATAACTCAAGAGGAAGTGAGGGAGTGCACCAAAGTATTACGACCAGAGATTTCCTTCCCTTTGGGCTTCCTTCCCCTTCACTTTCCTCTGCAGAATGGGCACAATCTGCCTTCTTGACTGTGGGATTCACTGTTGTTCTCATCCTCTCCATCCACCAGAGCCTGCCATCACCTGCAGCAGAATTCCCCAACCCACCTAGAATTTGAGACCCAGCAGCTATCCTCGCCTGGAACGGTTGAAGCCGTTCCTGGGATTGTGGTCCCTATTCCATCCTGACAGCTTCTGGAAGCCACAGGTGAGAGCTGAGTGCAGGGTGGGGACCAATGGTGGATAAATTACCCCATAGGTTGCATGACATTTCCCCCACCAAAGGTACTAAAGCTCTCCTAACACACCATGACATCATATGATTATAATATTTATGACAGAACAGGAACAAATTCATGTCCCCAGAAATAACACAACTTCAGTCCATCAATAAATCAATACTACATATTCCACTAAGATAGTTTATCTATTTGCCTTGAATATCCTGCTTTTCAGTGTCATTTTCGGATAGTCCTGCATCAGCATAATAATAATAATTGTCAGGGGTTCAGAAGGAGAGACACAGGAGGGGGAGCAAATGGAGAGTGAGGAGGAAGAGGACGAAGGGGGTGCAGGCAGTGACAGTTACCAGAGTCATGACTCAAGCCTCTCTAGCGAATCGGAGGACTCACAGAAGGGAGCACCGATGGCCAGAGCGAGGGAGGTTCCAGGGGAGAAACCTCAGGAGGGAGGGGCCAGCGGGGAGTCCCTGAGCAGCAGCTGGAAATCGGGACCAGCTTCCCCACCAGAGCGCAGTGGGGAGGGGGAATCCCAGGAGTCGGGACCAGTGCTCTCACCACCAGCGGGAGGAGAGGAGGCAGGTTTGGCCACGCCCACATCCGGAAGCGGGGAGACGGTCAGAAGGAAGGTTACCGGCTGGGCGCGCGCGCCAAGTTCAAATGTACAGGCGAGCGGCACAGCAGGGAGTCCTGACAGGGAGCCAGGTCCTAAAGCCCGCCGGAAGGAAGGGCGGGACTCAGGGGGGTCAGCGTCAGAGGAATCCAGGAGGGAAGTAACCCCAGAGGGCAGAAGGACCCAGAGAAGGAAGGAGCAGCGGAGGAGGTGGAGCAAGGCTAGAATCTTAAACTGGTGTGGCTTTAGCAGCGAGTCAGAGGGGACTTAGCCGATCTAGCGTCAAGACGTGGGTCTGCGCGCCCAGAGCTTGGAAATGGAAACTAAACTTCAATAAAGACTTTTGTATATAAGATCCACTGGGCGTTGGTCCTCTGTGAGCTGGGACCTAGCGGCAGTTCCTGACAATAATAATAATAATAATAATAATAATAATAATAATAATAATAATAATTTATTATTTATACCCCGTCCATCTGGCTGGGCCTCCCCAGCCACTCTCGGCGGCTTCCATAGAAACAAAAAAATCACACATTAAAAACTTCCCTGAACAGGGCTGCCTTAAGATGTCTTCTGAATGTCAGGTAGTTGTTTATCGCTTTGACATCTGCTGGAAGGGCGTTCCACAGGGTGGGCGCCACTACCGAGAAGGCCCTCTGCCTGGTTCCCTGTAGCTTTGCTTCTCGCAATGAGGGAACCGCCAGAAGGCCCTTGGCGCTGGACCTCAGCGCCCGGGCAGAATGATGGGGGTGGAGACGCTCCTTCAGGTATACTGGACCAAGGCCATTTAGGGCTTTAAAGGTCAGCACCAACACTTTGAATTGTGCTCAGAAACGTACTGGGAGCCAATGTAGGTCTTTCAAGACCGGTGTTATATGGTCTCAGCGGCCGCCCCCAGTCACCAGTCTAGCTGCCGCATTCTGGATTAGTTGTAGTTTCCGAATCACCTTCAAAGGTTGCCCCACGTAGAGGGCATTGCAGTAGTCCAAGTGGGAGATAACCAGAGCATGCACCACTCTGGCGAGACAGTCCGCAGGCAGATAGGGTCTCGGCCTACATACCAGATGGAGCTGGTAAACAGCTGCCCTGGACACAGATTTGACCTGTGCCTCCATGGACAGCTGTGAGTCCAAAATGACTTCCAGGCTGCGCACCTGGTCCTTCAGGGGCACAGTTACCCCATTCAGGACCAGGGAATCCTCCACACCTGCCCACCTCCTGTCCCCCCAAAACAGTACTTCTGTCTTGTCAGGGAAGGAGAGTGATTAAGATGGCGTCGTTAGTGGTAGCTCTATTTTGTGCTCCGCGTTGATAATATAGATTTATCAGTATTTATCAGCACTTTTAAAGCTTTTTTTTTTCTTTTTCCTTTTTTTTAACCGAGCTTAGCAGTTTTAAACTATCACTCTTTTTTTATTAACTGCCAAAGGCCTATTTTTATCCAAAAGAGGCTCAGCAAGCCGCCCTATCTTCACGAAGCTGGTAATTAGCAGACGGGGAGGCCAGCTACTCCTTTGGAAGGACGCCGAGCTTTTTATCTATAAAAAAAGGAAGGAATTGAAGCAGCTATAACCCCAAGAAACACAAGGCAAGTTCAACCCGATAATTATTCCAAGGGACTTTTGTTTTTTTTTCCTGCTTTGTTATACTGCCTAGCTACTTTACTGGTTACGTCGTGAGGCTGTTGAATGAGGGAGAAAGACCTAGTTGAATTTTAAACGAAACAAGGCACAGTATGAAAGCTTAAGACCAGTAATATTTTCTAACATTTTAAATGACTGATACCTCACAAGCCCCGATGTAAATTGCTGGAGAAACTAACAAGTTGGAGAGGTTGGAGAGGTTTAGGAGGCAACTTCCACAAATCGGCATTTCTGCTATTGTTTACTCCAGCTTAGAACAAAAGATAAGCCGCCGTTAAGCAAGCACCCCCTACCATATATCCATATATACCCATATACCCACTATGGTCCTCACCAGGAAAAAATACAAGGACCAAGGAATTTTGCCTAATTCACCACAGAGCCCGATGGAGCGCCGAAGGAGACAAAGTAAAATTACCAGCTACTTTCCTCAAAAAGACTCGAGCAAGAGAACTCAGAATGAGAGTATCCTAGATGTAGCTATGCCTTTGCCACTCACAGTGTTGGATTGGTCAACACAGCTAAAGGACTTGCAAACAAACAACAAGAGGACAAACCATCCAACAAATTTGGCCCAAGAACTTGCCATAGCAGAGAATGCTACAAAGGCTAATACAGCCAACACACCTGATGCCAATCCTCATTTGTCACCGCTGGAACTTGGAGGTAATCTTTCAACCCATTGGTTGAAAGCCAATGACTGTGGAACAGAAATGTGGGGTGATTATCTTCAGGAGCAGATATACCAGATTTCTAAGGATCTCCTTAACGTTAAAAAATTTTTAGCGATAACAAACGGGCTGCTCCTGACCCTAGTGGATAATTTCAAACAACATGTGAGCGCTTCAGACCAGAATACAAATCCCCTAGCCAGCCCGGATCCACCACTCCCCAGCAAACCCCGGAGGAAAAAAGCTGAGCCTAAGATGAAGAAAAGCAAAAATATGAAAAACCTAAGGCGGCTTAAGACAACTCACCGTACCTGTAAAAAATATTGGCAGAAGCTCTTTAACCTTCTTCCATCCCTTTCTACAAGTGGAACAAACAAATCCAACTCGAGTGCCATCAAAGAGACACGTAAAGTAGATACACCCATAAAAGAATCTAAATCAAGTTTTGAAGAATCAACACCGAGCTGGGACAAAGGAACTAATCCATCTACAGTTATACCGCCCCAGAGTCCTCTTATGGCCAGCACAGAATCTGTAGACAGAGGTGAGCAGGTGACCCAAACTATTGAGGGGAACCACTCCTCCCAAGCTCGACAGATGTTGTGTCCCAAAAGAGAATGGAGTTTAGTCCTAATCCCACAAAAGCTTGTCTTTGCTAATTACCCTAAACCGCCTAGATTTTATGCAGGGTTGGACCGTATAGACCACTTTTTGTCCATTATAAGTGGCATTTTACCGGGGGTAGTAAAAGCAACTGACATAGCCGCTATAGAGTATCTACATCAAGATGATTGCTCGGTACGAGCATTGATTACTTTTTTAGATCATAATCTGGCCAGTTTCATTTTTAGAGCTAAAAACCTATTCAAAAAAGAAAGAATAGTCCTATTAAGAATATTTGAAAATAGAGCACCTGCAACCTCTCTGATGGGGCCCAAGAGCATAGGAATGGAAGTTCACAAAAGGGAAAAAACCAACCACCAAAACCATCGAAATAGAAAGCAAAAGTTCCAGCAGGATCATCTCCATCAAACAGTACCAAATGAAAAAAAGGAAGCCCCACATCCAACTGGCGTCTGGCCTCTCACGTGTGATAGTGAGGACTCCGCTTTGGAGGAAGAACTCTCGCTGATAAAGCGATTCTGGTCACTGCATTCTCCAGCTCAAACTGAGATCCTGAAAAGACTTGATTTACTTCGAAGCAGACTAGAAAAAAAGGATGATCAAGGTGAGACAATGAAGGACCCTTATGTGCAGCCCATATCTCCCAAATGTCTGGTGGATAAGAAGACAGTGGGAGGCACCTTTAAATGTGTAGACGTGGAATTACAATCTGAGCCCCCTGTGATGTACAATAAAGTAAGACCAAATCAAGGTGTGAAACCTCAAAGCTCCTGGCACAGCTATCTTAAATTGTCTCCGAATGAATTAGCTTCCCCCCCAACTCCAAAATCTAGCCCCAAATCACCAAGAAAAGAGGATCACTACACTCTCTCCAAGCAGTCATCCTCGAAAAGAGCCAACGGGTGTGTTTTTTTAGACACCAAAGAATTGCTGGACGTGGTGGTGACATAGATCCAGCTCCCCGAAGGGCCCGGGGCCTAAAAGTGCTGTCTTGGAATATCGCGGGTTGGCACGCCAAGAAAAATAATCAACAATTTTTGTGCTACCTTAAGCAATTTGACATCTTCTTTCAGGAGACATGGCAGAATGACCCTATATTTCTTAATGGGTATAACTGCCACTACCTGCCTGCCTCTCCATCTCTAAGGGGCGGCAGATCTAGTGGTGGCCTAGCTTGCTTCATTTCCACGGAGCTGGCGCATTCTCTAACAGCCCTACCCAGCTGCAATTCTTTAGCAACAGCCGCTCTACTTAGCTTCAAGAGAACTACTCTCTTGCTGGTCAATGTCTATATTCCCCCAGGCCAAAAAAACCCCGTTGTCAAGGCTACATGGGCTGAGCTAGAGGCGTTTTTAGAGCCTCTCGAATCTACTTACCCGTCTGCCCTGACTATTGTGTGTGGAGACTTCAACGCTCGTATAGGAACAGATGACAACAGTCTATACACTCATTTCAACCAATTTATGGACCCTGAAGAACAGACGGATATTGGTGCGACACGACTGTCCAAAGATAGTAGAAGTAATTTCCCAGGTCTCTGCTTAGTGCAGGCTGCCAGACGGAGGGAACTGCTGATATTAAACGGCAATATAGAGGGGGACCGCCCCGGGGAATATACCCATTTCTCCAAGGCTGGGGGAAGCGTTATAGATTATATCTTAATCTCAAGATTTGCTCACAGCTTTGTAAGGAAGTTCCAAGTGGGCCACAATACTCTGAGTGATCACCTACCCCTAATTTTAGAGCTTGCAGGTCGGCCTTTTGACTATTCTATTGCCGAGCCACAATATATACCTTCTGTAAATTTGGATATACCTGCCCCCAAAAGACTCAAATGGTCCCCAATACTGAATGAAAATCTAACCCTCCTTCTTCAGTCAGTGGAGTTAAAGCTTATTCGCTCCGCTATTGTATCAGGCAATTCAGTAGATGCGATTATGGAACGCTTTAAATTACTTTTGGAAAGATTGAAACCCCATTTAACAACAATGATACATAGCTCCGCTACAAAGAGGGCAAAGGACGGAGCTAGCTGGTTTGACCTGGAGTGCAGGCAAACAAGGAGACAAACGAGAACAGCCTACCAGAGATACAGGAAATCAGGGACTGCCCTCCTACTTAATGCTTATATTCATCTGAGACGGTCTTACAAACAATTACTAAGGAGAAAGAAACTGGAAGCTGAAAGAGCCGCATGGCACAGTTTGGTTAAGGCATCGCACGAGAAAGATACTACTTGCTTTTGGCGAACCATATCTGGTCTACTGGACCAGGAGCGTACTAATTCCATCTGTACAGTGGAACCAATGGAGTGGTTGCGCCATTTTCAATCTTTGTTCTATGACCAGGAAGCCCAACATTACAAACTATGCATTCAATTGGAGGACCTACCTCATTGGCCACCAGTAACTGCAAAGGAAGTTGAGAATTTAATCGCACAATTAAAGAACAACAAGGCCCCAGGGAATGATTACATCCCTGCCGAACTTCTGAAGTCCAACATTGGCTGGTGGGCCCCCCTGCTGGCGTCTTTATTTTCTTGGATCGACTCAACGGGTTTACTCCCAGATGGTTGGACTGAGGCAATAATTATCCCAATCTATAAAAAAGGACCCATGACAGACCCGGCGAGTTATAGACCAATCAGCCTTCTGCCTATACCCAGCAAACTATATGCCAAACATCTTTATATCAAGCTAACTAGCTGGCTGGAAACTGAAGCTATTCTAGCGGAAGAGCAAGCGGGTTTCAGGCAAGGCAGATCCACCATAGACCATTGCTTCACCCTAGCCTATTTAATTGACAAATATGCCAAAAAATCCCGTGGGGTGTTATATGCAGCCTTTATCGATCTAAAGGCTGCTTTCGATTCAATTCCACGTGTAAGACTCTGGGATAAATTGAGCACATCAAGTATAGACAAAAGACTATTATTTCTGATCAGCTGTTTATATAAAGACACGGTGCTGCATGTAAGAACTTCGTTAAATGGCCATCTTATAGGACCAGTTCCTGTCAGTAAGGGGGTCAAGCAAGGTTGCATCCTGGCCCCAGTTCTATTCAACATCTACATCAATGATATGGTTAACTGTTTGTCATCTCCGGACTTCCACGCCCCCAAACTGGCTGACAAATCAATATCAGTGCTTTTGTATGCTGATGATGCGATACTCCTATCTCGAACAAGAATAGGCTTAAATAGGCTCATAGGTGAATTTTCAGCATACTGTAGGAGAGAGCAACTTGCAATAAACTATCAGAAAACCAAAATTATGGTTTTTGCAAGGAAACACAGACAGTACAGCTGGAGGATGGATAACCAGACAATTGAACAGGTTAAAGCCTTCAAATATCTGGGTATCGTTTTCCAGTCGACCGGGTCCTGGGATGTCCATCAAAAATGTGCCAAAGAAAAAGCAGCTCAAAGTATCAGGATGCTGTCCCGCTTCTTTTACACGAAGGGGGGCAGATACATCCCAGCAGCCCTTGAAGTTTTTCAAGCAAAACCTCTGGCGCAGTTACTGTACGGGGCACAAATCTGGACGGGGAACCACTGCTCCAGTCTTGAAACTGTTCAGTCTAAATTTCTAAGGCAGATATTCGGCGTCCCCTCCTGTGTTCCAAACGCAGCATTACGACTTGAGGCCTGCCTTCCATCTGTGGAAACTCGGACCTGGCAGAGAACATTCAACTATTGGCTTCGTCTTAATCTGAATCCACCTGGTCTACTGCCTCTAGTAATGCAAGACCCTCACAAAAGCAAGTGGTTCAAAACTGTGCATCAAAAACTCCTTACATGCGGTCTGCATTCACAGTCCCTACTATCAATGGGCCTCATTAAAGCAAAGAGTCTAATAGGCCAGCGCCTGAAAGACATTGAACGACAAAACAACCTGATTATCTTAAAGAAACTGTGCCCATGGTATACCTACTTTCCCCCTTCTCATTTTGACTCTCCAGCTTCATATTTGTTTAAACTAACCATCCCAAAATACAGACGTGCCTTTACATTGGCTAGATGGGATGTTCTTCCCTCTGCTGTACTCGAAGGTCGTTACCAAAAGACTCCATTTGAAAAACGACTTTGCCCATGTGGAGATGGTAACACGGAAACAGTGTCCCACGTCCTTCTATCTTGCCCCCTTTACAAAGACCTAAGGAATGAGATTATTACTCCACTCATTCTCTCCAACCCCGGCCGTTCACCAGACATTACACTGTATTTTCTATTATCTGATACGGATAGTCAGATAACAGAGAAGGTCGCGAGGTACATCGAGAGAGCTGCGAAATTGAGGGCCACCATCTGAGTGACAGACTTGTTCATCTGACGGACCTCCTTTTGCTTGTTCTTTTCTTCCTTTTATCCCTATTTTCACTTTTAACTCTTGTATAGCTGTGGCCTGTTGGCTTTGCTAATAAAGTTTTGATTTGATTTGTCTTGTCAGGATTCAACCTCAATCTGTTAGCCGCCATCCATCCTCCAACTGCATCCAGACACTCACACAGGACCTTCACCACCTTCACTGGTTCTGATTTAAAAGAGAGGTAGAGCTGGGTATCATCAGGATACTGATGAACACCCAGCCCAAACTCTCTGATGATCTCTCCCAGCGGCTTCATATATGTTAAAAAGCATGGGGGAGAGGACGGAACCCTGAGACACCCCACAAGTGAGAGCCCAGGGGTCTGAACACTCATCCCCCACCACCACTTTCTGAACACAGCCCAGGAGGAAGAAGCGGAACCACTGTATGACAGTGCCCCCAGCTCCCAGCCCCTCAAGACGGTCCAGAAGAATGTTATGGTCGATGGTATCAAACGCCGCTGAGAGATCCAGCAGAACTAGGAAACAGCTCTCACCTTTGTTCCTAGCCCGCCGGAGATCATCAACCAGTGCGACCAAGGCAGTTTCAGTCCCATGATGAGGCCTGAATCCCGACTGGAAGGGATCCAAATGGTCCGCTTCTTCCAGGCGTGCCTGGAGTTGTTCAGCAACCATTCGCTCAATCACCTTGCCCAAGAATGGAAGGTTTGAGACTGGGCGATAGTTGGCCATTGTGGCCGCATTTAAAGATGTTTTTTTAAGAAGCGGTTTAATAACCGCTTCTTTCAGTGGGTCTGGGAAGGCTCCCTCACTGAGGGAAGCATTCACCACCCCATGAAGCCCACCGTCCAGTCCTTCCCGGCTAGCTTTTATAAGCCAGGATGGGCAAGGATCCAGGAGACAGGTGGTTGGTTTCACTCAAGCAGCCTGTCCACATCCTCGGAGGTAACAGATTGGAATTGATCCCACTCAACTTGACTAGACAGAACTCTAGCACTCTCCCGCCCCGGCCCTGCTCCCACGGTGGAGTCTACTTCTTCCCGAATCTGAGCGATTTTATCTGCAAAAAACTTTGCAAAATCATTGCAGGAGAACATGTGGCCTATACTGGGCCCTGATGTTGCAGGTGGTTCCGCTAAATTGTGAACCACCTGAAAAAGTCTCCTGCTGCTGTTTTTTGCAGATGCAATAGAGGCGGTGAAGAAATTCTTCTTCGCCATCGCTATCGCCACTTGGTAGGCTCGACGTTGAGCTCTAACCTGTGTCCGGTCAGATTCAGAATGAGTTATCCGCCACCGGCGCTCTAGCCGTCTCAACGATTGTTTCATTGCCCTCAGATCCGTGGAAAACCACAGGGGTGTCCGGGCTCCATGCAATCGGAGAGGGCGCTTTGGAGCCAAACAGTCAATAGCCCTGGTTAGCTCCACATTCCAGCGGGCCACCAGGGAATCAGCTGAAAGGCAATCAACATGGGATAAAGCATCCCCTACCACTCTCTGGAAACCATTTGGATCCATTAAGTGGCAGGGGCGGACCATCCGAATTGGTCCCACCTCCCTGCAGAGGGGATGGGTTGCAGAGAGGTCCAGTTGCACCAGGAAGTGATCTGACCATGGCACTTCTTTCGTTTCGCTTTTACTTAGTGTTATATCACGAACATCAATATAGGTAAACACCTGGTCCAAGGCATGTCCGTGGCTATGGGTTGGGCCAGACTTATTCAGGGACAGCCCCATGGAGGCCAAGCTTTCCATGAAGTCCCAAGCGGCCCCTTGTAAGGTCTTGTCGGCATGGATGTTAAAATCCCCTAGGATGACCAAGCTAGGTGTCTCCAGGAGAACATCCGCCATGACCTGAAGCAGCTCGGGAAGGGAATCTTGGTGCAGCGGGGAGGTCGGTACATCAAAAGGAATCCTGTACTGCCCCTATTGCCCAACTTCCAGAACATGCACTCAGAAAACTGGGTCTTCCCAATAGGACGCCTGGTGTAAACTAATGACTTCCTAAAAATCACTGCAACCCTCCCTCCCCACCCCCATGACCTGGGCTGCTGTGCGTAAGAGAAACCTGGTGGACAAGCAGCGGCAAGGACAGGCCCATCTGCTTCATCCAACCAAGTCTCTGTTACACATGCCAGGTCAAGTCCTCCATCCATGATCAAGTCATGGATGGCAGTGGTCTTATGAATCATTGACCTGGCATTGCACAGCAGCACCTTCAGGTCACGTGGGTATCCCTTGCTGATTCCAGTATCGGTCCGGTCAGGACCAGACCCGGAGGCAGGAATAGTCCTCAGACAACGACTAAACCTGCCCCCTCTGTAATGACATAGTCTGGTCTTAGCGTAACTCCTCCTCCTACCCGTGATCACTGAGATCGGTTGTCCCAGTGCATCCCCCCCCCTGTGGAACATGCCCCAGCCATTTTTGGGCTGGGGCCCACTCCCCGGCAGCCCTGACCCCTCCCCCTATGAACAAAATAACACCTTAAACAAACAAACAAAACCAATAAAACAATACAAACAAAAAATGTAAAAATTACATAAACATCAAAATAAATAAATAAAATTCCCCAAGCCCAACCAAACATCCATGCCACCCCACCCCCCACATACAAAAGATCCAAAAAAACATTTTAAAAACACTCTGTGCCCCTCTGGCAGTAACAGCAACTGTCCTAGAAAGGCCTGTCAGGCCCCGCCCTGGGCCAGGTGGTAAGTGGCAGGAAGGAGCAGGGCCCTCAGGCACTCACTCAGGTGAGTCCTCCTGGGCAGCAGGCAGCAAGCACCAAGCAGTCCTTGTGAGGTTTCAGGCCCCGTCCCTGGCCAGATAGTAAGTGGCAGGAAGGAGAAGGGCCCTCAAGCACTCACTTAGGGGAGTCCTCCTGGGCAGCAGGCAGCAAGCACCAAGCAGTCCTTGTGAAGTTTCAGGCCCCGCCCCCAGCCAGATGGTAAGTGGCAAGATAGGACCCTCAGGCACTCACTTAGGGGAGTCATCCTGGGCAGCAGGCAGCAAGCACCAAGCAGTCCTTGTGAGGTTTCAGGCCCCGTCCCTGGCCAGATAGTAAGTGGCAGGAAGGAGAAGGGCCCTCAAGCACTCACTTAGGGGAGTCCTCCTGGGCAGCAGGCAGCAAGCACCAAGCAGTCCTTGTGAAGTTTCAGGCCCCGCCCCCAGCCAGATGGTAAGTGGCAAGATAGGACCCTCAGGCACTCACTTAGGGGAGTCATCCTGGGCAGCAGGCAGAAAGCACCGAGCAGTCCTTTTGAGGCTTCAGGCCCCGCCCCAGGCCAGATGCTAAGTGGCAAGATAGGACCCTCAGGCACTCACTCAGGGGAGTCCTCCTGGGCAGTGGCAGCAAGCAGTCATTGTGAGGCTTCAGGCCCCGCCCCCCGGCCAGATGGTAAGTGGCAGGAAGGAGAAGGGCCCTCAGGCACTCACTCAGGGGAGTCTTCTTGGGCAGCAGGCAGCAAGCACCAAGCAGTCCTTGTGAGGCTTCAGGCCCTGCCCTGGCCAGGTGGTAAGTGGCAAGAAGACGGGCATGAGATCAGACAGCACATAATTATTTTAAAAATCGTGCTGCTTTATGAACATTGATTGAGGATTTTGAAAGTTGCTCATTAATTACTATCATTTGACATAGCAACTTCAATTCGTAAAAATTGGGAACATGGGTAGGAGGTGAGGGAATGTAGGAGACGTTGAAATAGGAGAAGGTGCTAATGGAGCTTGATGTGTTCTCTTCCTTGAAACCAAAATAGGATTCCCTTTCCTCCCACTCTGAAGAAAGAGATGGAGAAGTCCGTCAGAACTCCAGGGGATGGGGCACCTTTCCCCCCCCCATTAGGAATAGAAATTTAAATGTGGAATGTGCTTCATTGAATGAGCACCCATAGTTCACATCAACGACCACCAACAGGGGAGAAACCATTTAAAGGTATGAAATGCGGAAAGAACTTCAGCCAGAATGGAAAGCTTAGAACACATCAACGGATTCACACAGGGGAGAAACCATATCAATGTATTGAGTGTGGAAAGAGCTTCAGTCAGAGTGGACACCTCAATATACATCAGCGGACTCACACAGGGGAGAAACCATTTAAATGCCTGGAGTGCGGAAAGAGCTTTAGTGAGAATGGAAAACTTATAACACATCAACGGACTCACACAGGGGAGAAACCATATAAATGTATGGAGTGTGGAAAGAGCTTCAGTGTCAATGCAACCCTTAGAACACATCAACGGATTCACACAGGAGAGAAACCATATAAATGTATGGAATGTGGAAAGAGCTTTAGTCAGAGTGGACACCTCAATATACATCAGCTGACTCACACAGGGGAGAAACCATTTAAATGCCTGGAGTGCGGAAAGAGCTTTAGCGATAATGGAAAACTTAGAACACATCAACGGACTCACACAGGGGAGAAACCATATCAATGTATGGAGTGTGGAAAGAGCTTCAGTTTCAATGCAACACTTAGAATGCATCAACGGACTCACACAGGGGAGAAACCATTTAAATGTATGGAATGTGGAAAGAGCTTTAGTGATAGTGGAACCCGTAGAAGACATCAGCTGACTCACAGAGGGGAGAAACCATTTAAATGCCTGGAGTGCGGAAAGAGCTTTAGCGATAATGGAAAACTTAGAACACATCAACGGACTCACATAGGGGAGAAACCATATCAATGTATGGAGTGTGGAAAGAGCTTCAGTTTCAATGCAACACTTAGAATGCATCAATGGACTCACACAGGGGAGAAACCATTTAAATGTATGGAATGTGGAAAGAGCTTTAGTGATAGTGGAACCTGTAGAAGACATCAACAGACTCACACAGGGGAGAAACCATATAAATGTATGGAGTGTGGAAAGAGCTTCAGTCAGGGTGGAAACCTCAATATACATCAACTGACTCACACAGGGGAGAAACCATTTAAATGCCTGGAGTGCGGAAAGAGCTTTAGCGAGAATGGAAAACTTAGAACACATCAACGGACTCACACAGGGGAGAAACCATTTAAATGCATGGAATGTGGAAAGAGCTTTAGTGATAATGGAACCCGTAGAAGACATCAACAGACTCACACAGGCGAGAAACCATATAAATGTATGGAGTGTGGAAAGAGCTTCAGTCAGGGTGGAAACCTCAATATACATCAGCGGACTCACACAGGGGAGAAACCATTTAAATGCATGGAGTGCGGAAAGAGCTTCAGGCAGAATGGACACCTTAGAACACATCAGCAGGCACACAGGGAAGAAATTGTTTAAATGTATGGCGTATGGTAGGAGCTGCATTCAGCGTGGAATGCTTTGTTTATGTCAACAAATTCACACAAAAGATAAGCCTTATAAATATAAGGAAAGTTGATAGAGTTTCAATCCTAGTGGAAGTCCTACATCAACAGACACGTGGACAGGAAGAACCTTAGGAGTGAAACCCTTCAAACCATCAACAAACTCAAAGAGGAGAAGCAGTTTAAATGAAAAGATTGCAAAAACTGCTTTATTTACAATAGAGTGTTTAAGGAACATCCAGGGACTCTCACATGGAAGAACCCATTTAGATGTATGGAGAACGGGACATTTTCCTTTCAGTGTCCACTCTTTCTTCACAGCAATGAACTCACCAGGAAATCAGTCTTAAACTCACGATGTGTATTTGAATTTCTTGTGTTTATATGTTAAGGTGAACAGCAATTAAATATTGAAGGCAATGTCAAACAATCTGAGTATAATCTAAGAGGTAAAGTACCTTTTGATAGAGAGGATGAATCTGGTTTGCTGGTGGTGAGTGAGGATTAGGGCTGGGCGATATATTGATATCTGTTCCAATACCGGTTTCTAGAGCACATCTGAAAAACAGCTGATATGGTAATACACCGTGAATTACAGTGTGTGTTTCTGGGATGTGCCTGCAAGCAGCGGCAGAAAGCTTTGCTTTGTGAAGCCCCTGAATATGCTGAGTTCCTGACTTCCCTCCCAGATGACAGGAAGCGAAACACACACCTCCATTGCCCTGCGTCCTTCCAGCCTTTTTCCTCCCTTGCTCCCTTCTGCCGGTTTGTGTGCCTGACTTAGATATCTTGTGTGCTGTATTTTTTTACTTCTGAAACTGGATTTACTCTCAGAAGCTAAGTTTTGTGCCTCACTGGAGACCCAGTGAGAGCTGTATGCTTTGAAAGCTCAGTAAACTATTACTGAAGATGTCCCACTGCTTCTCTGTGTGTTTTTCACCTAAGTGTGGGACTTGCTCTACATGTGGCCCCTACCCTGCTGCTACTTGGCTCATGCCCTGGAGTTGCTCTACTCAAGCATGCAAGACAGTTTTTGCACCAAACTCTGTCACCCCCCCACACACACTCCAAGCACTGCTTCTTCACCAGAACTTCATCGCTGCCTCCTGCGCTTTCTGAAGAAAGCTTATAATACTGTAAGTTAATGGGTGATTTCCCCGCAAGCCTAATTGCAAGAGGGGAGTGGAGGGACTGCAGGTACCAGGGACGTCTCCTGATAGGCCCATCTTCACTCTTGAACCTCATGGGGCAACCCCAGAGCTCCTGCTTATTCTGGGGTTTGGGGAAGGTAGTATTTTTCCATAGTCCCAGAAGTTTTTATTCAGTCATGCTGCTAGGGAGTTTTCCCACCAGAGGACCACAGTTCATACTGCTATCATACTGATTTTACTGCTGTGGCTGCTTTTGCTGTCATGGAACAGCTGGGTGCAGGGGGGGGGAGGCACCAGTTGGGGGCCCTACAAGGGAAGAAGGCTTGGATCCTGGGGACTTGTGGTGGGATGGCAATGAGCAGATAGAGGGAGAAAGGGGAGCAGAAGGGGAGGGGAGGTGTTGCAAGCTGAGGAGGAAACAGGGTTTGGTGAGCAGGAAGAGGCTGGGGCAGAGAGCAGTTCAGGCTCAGAGGGAGGAGAGGTGGGGCCAGGAGACCCAGAGGAGGCCGGCTGCTGAAGCATCCAGGGGGACTTCCCCTCCTGCTGTGACCAGCTCCCCTCTCCCCTGGTCTCCCAGAGCACACAAAGCCTGTACATTATATTAATGGGCGTAGGGTTTTTTTGTCACAACATGCATCACTTTAATCTCATTGACAATGAATTGTATTTTCCACGCATTCACCCCGTTTGGAGAGGTCCTTTTGGAGCTCCTTGCAATCTCTCTTTCTTCAACAACCCTGGACAATTTGCTGCCATGAGCAAACTTTGCCCCCTCCCTGCTCACTCCTAACTCTAGATCATTTTTGAACAAGTAGAAAAGCCACAGGTCCCAATACTGATCTTGAGGGGACTCCGCTTTCTGCTCCTCTCCATTCAGAGAACTGTCCCTTTCTTAGTACGTGTTCCCCCCTCCCTCCTTCCTTCTGCGCAGTGAAAGGGAACCCTGCGGAAAAGTTCTGGGGTGAATTTCACTTCCCCACACATCCAACACTGCCCAGCATTCAGGGAAATGGAAGAGGAAAGCTGGCCACAATCCAAGAGACTGAGGTCAGCAGAAAGCAAAGCAAAGCCTACTCAAAGGGAAACCTCTTCAGCTTCCAGCCCATTGGCTCCCACCATGGCTGAAGAAGAATTGCCCTTTGGGAACGGCACAGCTGAATGGAATCCCCACAATCGCTCCTGCTGGAGGAATAGGGGCATTGACCCCTATAATCAAAGGGGATGGCCAGTGATAAGGAAAATCCCGGGTTGAGAGGGCCCAGCTCGTTGGGGTGCAAGTCCCCCATGAGTCTGTGGGGTCAGTGAAAGAAGGAAGTTCCAGCCAAGAACAGTGGTACCTCGAATTACAAACAGCTCATGTTACAAACGCTTCAGGTTACAAACTCCGCTAACCTTGAAGAGTTAGAGACCTCCGGAACGAATTAAGTTCATAACTAGAGGTACCACTGTAATCTGGAGCAAACTGGCGATCAGTAGACCACAATCTTTATTGTTGTGCAAGAGATTCCCACATAGAGCAAGAACCCCGAGCCTGGGGTGACATCAACCTTTATAACTCCCCCCCCCCCAGAATACATTTCAAGTAGCATCCTCACTAGTATGTCACAAGTGGGGAGGGGTATCAAATGGTTACACAAGTTCAGCAGTTCATCCTTCTATCAGATACATCTCCGGACACCTCTCAAGTACCCACCACCCAGAGAACAATAAAACTATCGACATGTCCTGAGATGGGCTTCCAGAACACCTGGCTTGGTCAGCCGCCTCTGTGGAAGTTTGTTGTCGCCCCTTGGTCACTCCCTGGGTGGGGCGAAGTGTATGTGCTCTCACGCTCAAGGGATTATGGCAGGAGGCCCTGTTCTCACTGCCTATGTGGCTATCCGCTTCCAGGGTCATGGAGGAGGGTGAAGCCTAAATTCACCTTAAAATGGCGTCGGAATGGGAAGAATTGGTTAAAGAATGGCTATTATATGAATTTGCAAAATTAGGTATCTTTCCCTGAGCTGTCAAGCTGAAAGGATACATTCAGACACAATCTTTGTAACAGTGTAGCAACTTTAGGCAAGCAAAACCAAAATGGCTACATTTAATCTACTTTGCCCATAGTCTGAGCAGCAGGAGGGCGCTGAGACAATCATGCAAAGGCTGAGCTGAATGGCTGGTTTGCAGAGAGTTTCAGCCGTTTACGGATTCCCCCATTGGCTAGCTGTCAAAACAAAGCGCTCTTGATTGGTGAGTTTCAGTTATTCATAAATCCCATTCATAAAATACAGATGCCGTGTTTTCCTGTATTCATACGATGTGTGTGTTGTTCTTGTGCGACTGAGGGGAGAGGGGTTTTGGACCCAGGGGATAATGTCAGATGGTAAACACACACACCCTTGTAATTTCCGTAACACCAGGACGGAATTCCCCCACTCTTGTCACATGCAGCTGGGCTCACTTGCCAGAGCAACCTGGAGGGCCTGACTACAATTCCCATCATCCCTGACCACTGGTCTTGCTAGCTAGGGATGATGGGAGCTGTAGTCCAAAAGCAGCTGGAGACCCAAGTTTGGGAAACCCTGTTCTCCCTGAAGGACAAAGGGGGGTTCACTTGCATCAGAACGTCAGGTGAGCCCTGCAGGATCAGACACATTTCTTCTAGGGACACATTTCTGGGGTCCCCACGGTGCCCCCCCAGCCTGGCTCCACTCGGCAAGGGCAGCTGCGTTTTGTTTCGCTGCAGGTGAGCCTGCCCCATGCAATGTGGGGCTCTTGAAGGAACTTCGGGGGGGGCGTAGGGGCTGCAGCACCAATACCTAAAACACGGAGGGATCTAAGCTCGTGGGGTGGGGGAGGGCAGCATTTTGCAATGCAAACCTTGTAGGAGGGACGGGACCCACTTTGCAGCTGGATCTCCGGGATCAGCCCCTCCCCCGCTCTCCTGATCCCAGAAGGAAGAGGGGAGAGGGGAAACCTTCCTCTCTCCCCCCCTCAATCCTTTCCCTCCCCTTCCGGCACATCCTCCTCTCACCCCGCCCCCACAACCCCAGATCCCGCCCCCAAACGTCCCACCCCTCCTTTCTCCTCCTCCAATCCGGCTTCTGCTCCGGGACTGGCGG
This sequence comes from Podarcis melisellensis, assembly GCF_964234715.1. Lineage (NCBI taxonomy): Eukaryota > Metazoa > Chordata > Lepidosauria > Squamata > Lacertidae > Podarcis > Podarcis melisellensis. Next base: position 88,947 of record NW_028113008.1, on the reverse strand, counting down.
GTGTGAGCCCCCCTCCCAAACTGACTGCTTCTCCCGCAAGTGGAGCTTCTCCGAATTGCTGCTCTGCGCCGTAGCTCTAGGGGGGGGGTGTGCTTTCGGAAAGGGGAGGAGGATGGGAAGAGGAGGATCCCCCCCCCCCCCGTGGATGTTGCAGGAAATAAATGAGAATCGGGAGCGAGAACTGTAGCAGGAGACCCCCCCTTCATTACATCGTAATGCACAAGCACCACACGCACACCTCCCCGAGCCTGGAGATGCCCCTTCTAGAGGGGCATCCCCCAAAAAGCCTTCCATAAATAAGGAAGCGCTAGCTTGACAGCTCCTCACAGAACCCCTTTATTTTCATCTATTTTCCCGTAACGCTGCACCTCGCCCTATCTTTATTATGGGTAGACCAGCCGCCTGAACTCTGGGTCAATCGGCTTCCACTTCAGCCAATCAGCGTTACCGAACAGCGCCCCTTGCGGCGGCCACGCAGGTACTGCAGGCTGCAGGCGCTCTTTTCCCTTGCCTTTGACAGCTCTCAATACAAAGTTTCAGAATTCAATTGACCGTGACTGATTTAATCAAAAATGTTGCAAGCCGCATCCGGGAAGGCGAAAGTGCTTTGAACTTCAAGGACAGTATTCTTCATAAATTCACCATAAATCAGCCGTACATCGGATTTTCACCGGACCACTTTTATTTTGCTTCATATTACAAGGAATATCAAAGGGGGGGTGGCCTGATAATCCCTTGACCGAGCAGTCACGTACTCTGTGGCCCTTCCCAGTTGGCATGACAACCTTGATAGTCATCTTGATGGGCTCAGACAAAAGACTATCAAGGGCACAACAAACTGCATACATTAGTGTATTCCACACAGACTCTGACAAAAGGACCGTGACCAGATTCCCCTCAGGGGGCAGGAAACTGCGCCTTTTCCCTTTGTTTCCTGAAAATGACTCATGTGGGGGAAGAGAAGGGGCTCCGGCCAGGTGTCAGGATACTCAGATTACCTGTGCAGCCCCTCCTCGACTCCTCCTATTTTTAATGTAGTCATGATGTAAATATGACGTATTTCTAGGGGTGTAGTTTAGGGGATTAGGAGCTAATAAAAGTTGGGGTCTTCTTTTGTTCTGGGCTTCCATCTTGCTTCACCTTGTGGGCGGTGGGAGTCCTGTCGCGACAGTCTTTTCTTCAATAGAGACCAAGCCTACAGGCTGCTGATTTGCTTCAAAGTTGCTCTGGTTGGTGTCTTGATTTTGTCCAAGGGAGCCCTCGGATTTTCCGGTAACAGGACAAAGAGGTAAAGGGGCAGCGGGGGGCAGAGAGGGGGGTAAGGACCCAGAGACCCCCGCCAGCTCCCCCAGGCACCTTCCGTGGGGCCAGGATCCCAGCACTCTGGGTGCAGGGGGTGCCAAGGGCGGAGGTAGGAGGGGGCACCCCCGGGGCAAGGAAGCGCCCCCTTCAAGGCGACCAGAGAGGGATCCCTGGAAAGTGGGGGTCCTGTCCCCCCACCCCTTCCTTCCTGCAATCTCCATCCTCCTTCCACCCCATAACCCCCTGCCCTGTCCAGACGCAGCGCTTCTGCCCAGTCCAACCATTGGTCCCCTGGAGAGGAGAGGAAATCCCGAGAGGAAGAGGGGAGGGGGGGAGGGCTTCTCAGAAGCGGCTCTTGGTTTCCGCAATCCCACCCAGGAAGCAGCCAGAAACCTTTCCCTCTCTCTCAGGCTTCAATCTTTATTGTCTTTTCCACTGAGGTTGAGGATAATGCACACCTGTCATCAGAAACGGGTGCAGAGTCCATGGAATGGCTCTTAGGGCTGATAGAGAAGTTGCACCTCGAAAACATTTCTGTTCCTCTTATTCTTTGTAGGCAATGTCAGAGTGACTGACAAGCTGAGATACAACCCATCAGCATCCGATGACAGTGACTGCATGAATCTTCCCAGTCAAAGGACCCATTTTCATGATAGACAGTGCCTGTGGCTGGAGGCTCTACACACAGGGTGTGCCTGTACAGGCCAAAGACTGCCAGTATTAGCACAGGTGAGGTGTGTGACCTTCCCAAATTTACAGACTGTATGTGAATGAGAGTTTGTGGGTGGATTATAATTTACGGCAACCCTGTGATTTTCTCTACCCATAACATTTCGTGAGCTGATATTGCAGTATGAATTCCAAAATAACTACAAAAAATCTCATAATAATAATAGTACAGTGGTACGTCAGGTTAAGAACTGAATTCGTTCTGGAGGTCCGTTCTTAACCTGAAACTGTTCTTAACCTGTGGTACCACTTTAGCTAATGGGGCCTCCTGCTGCCGCCGTGCGATTTCTGTTCTCATCCTGAAGCAAAGTTCTTAACAAAAGGTCCTATTTCTGGGTTAGCAGAGTCTGTAACCTGAAGCGTCTGTAACATGAGGTACCACTGTAGAAGTTATAGTATTAGTATTTTCCCCCAGCCGCTCTGGGCAGCTTACAGTACATATAGGTAAAGGTAAAGGGACCCCTGACCATTAGGTCCAGTCGTAGCCAACTTTGGGGTTGCGGGGCTCATCTCGCTTTATTGGCTGAGGGAGCCGGCATACAGCTTCCGGGTGATGTGGCCAGCATGACTAAGCCGCTTCTGGCGAACCAGAGCAGCGCACGGAAATGCTGTTTCCATTCCCGCCAGAGCAGTACCTATTTATCTACTTGCACTTTGACGTGCTTTCGAACTGCTGCTAGGTTGGTAGGAGCTGGGACTGAGGAACAGGAGCTCACCCCGTCGCGGGGGTTCGAACCGCCAACCTTCTGATCAGGAAATTCTGGGCTCTATGGTTTAACCCACAACAACACCAGCGTCCCTACATATACAAGACAGTAAAACATCAAACATTAAAAACCTCCTGATACAGCTGTCTTCTAAATGTCAGATGGTTGCCTGTTTCCTTGCCCTCTGAAGGGAGGGCATTCCATGGGGCAGGAAGCCCTCTGCCTGGTTCCCTGGAACTTCACTTCTAACAGCAAGGGAACCAGCAGAAGACCCTCGGAGGCGGACCTCCCTGTCTGGACTGAGCGATGGGGGTGAAGATGCTCCTTCAGGTCCACAGGGCCGAGGCTGTTGAGGGCTTTAGGTTGCAGATCTTGCTCCTCCATAATGATTGATGTATAGTTAGCAGAGTAGGAGAAAACACAGAAGCAGCAAAAATATTCAGCTGAGAAATTTACTACTGAAGACAGATAAGCATAACAGGATCCCAAAAATAGCAAAAACTTAATTTACAGTAAAACCCTGACTTAGCATACCAAAACAGCACTCAAGTAAGAAACAGACAAGCAGAGTAGAGTAATATCAGAATATGAAGTGGGAGCAGGCGCATTTCAATACTGCAATTTATATACAATTCAATGTCAGAGTAACCTGGGGACTAGATAACAATCCTCCAGGTGGACGTGCCCCACCTGCCCTTCACTTTCCTCTTCAGCACGGGCAGAATCTGCCTTCTGGACTGATGGATTCACGGTTGTTCTCCTCCTCTCCACCCACCAGGGCTTGACTTCAGGTGCAGCAGAATTCCCCAGCCCCCCAAGGATTTGAGACCCATCAGCTTTCCTCACCTGGCTTAGCCGGCCGGTTGAAGCCGTTGCTTGAACCCCTGTTGCATGCTGACAGCTTCTGGAAGCCACAGGTGAGAGTTGACTGCAAGGCCAATGGTAGATAGATTACCCCATAAGGTGCATGACATGTCCCGCACCAAAGGAACTACTCCTCCCCTAATACCCCATGACATCTAGATTCAGGTAGGTAGCCGTGTTGGTCCGACACAGTTGAAATAAAAAAATAAAAAATAGTCCAGTAGCACCTTAGAGACCAACTATGATTGTTCTAGGTATAAGCTTTTGTGTGCATGCACACTTCTTCAGATACACTGACACAGATGTCACCAGACCCTTCTATATCGTGGGAGGGTGGGGTGGGGTTTTTCTGAGAAGGGTACTCCTACTACCATCTCCTACTACCCTTCACTATATGAAGAAGTGTGCATGCACACGAAAGCTTATAACTAGAACAAACTTAGTTGGTCCCTAAGGTGCTGCTGTTGTTGTTGTTGTAGTAGTACTTTTCCATATTCCCAGAAGTTATTATTCAATCCTTTTTTTTTATAAATATTTTATTAGGTTTTTAATAAACAAATTTCCACTTTCAAATACATACTTCCATGAATCCAATGGACTTCCCCCATCTCCCGAGCACTGCATTCCCTGTGTAACCAAAACCTCAGCAATTTGTTGACTTGTTTTGTACATAACAATATATCTTCCATTTTATCGTGTTATCTGATGTAAACATTTCGATACAATTGCATTAATTTTTAATTTCCACACAATAAAAATATTTCGTTACCTCACTTCTGTCTTATAGTGTCTTATTTATCAATTCAGAAATTTGCCGATACTGAAGCTATACCTTCCTAGAAAGGAGCATTTTTTTAACATTCATACAACTTATAATGCTTTTTCAAATAGTCCTTAAAATTTTTCCAAACTTCCTCCGTTTCTTCTTCTCCCGAGTCTCGAATTCTGCCAGTCATTTCAGCCAACTCCATATAGTCCATCAGCTGCGTCTGCCATTCTTCCAATGTGGGTAAATTTTGTGTCTTCCAGTGCTTTGCCAACAGAATCCTCGCTGCTGTAGTAGCGTACATAAAGAAAATTCTATCTTTCTTGACCATCCTCTGGTCTACCATGCCCAGAAGGAAGGCCTCCGGTTTCTTAGGTAAGGTGAATCTCAGCACCTTTTTTAGTTCATTATGTATCATTTCCCAGAAGGCCTTCACTTTCGGGCAGGTCCACCAGAGGTGTAAAAATGTCCCTTCCTCTTCCTTACATTTCCAGCATTTATTGTCAGACAGGTGATATATCTTTGCAAGCTTGACTGGGGTCATGTACCACCGGTATATCATTTTCATAATGTTTTCCTTCAAGGCAGTACATGCCGTGAATTTCATTCCGGTGTTCCATAACCTTTCCCAGTCTTCAAACATAATGTTATGCCCCAAATCCTGTGCCCACTTTATCATAGAGGATTTGACAATCTCATCCTGTGTGTTCCATTTAAGCAGCAAGTTATACATTCTCGAAATTAGCTTGGATTTTGGCTCAAGCAACTCTGTTTCTAGTTTCGATTTTTCCTCCTGAAAACCCACTTTTTTGTCTGCTTTAAAAACTTCCTGAATTTGAGCATAATGCAACCAATCTCGCACCTTGTTTTTTAACTTTTCCGTACTCTGTAACCTCCATTTATCTCCAATTTTTTCAATTATTTCCCAATATTTAGGCCAGTGGGCCTCCATATTGAGTCTTTTACGTGCTTTGGCCTCCATCGGTGAGAGCCACCTCGGAGTTTTACTCTCCAATAAGTCTTTATATTTTGACCAGACCATGAAAATTGCCCTTCTGACAATATGGTTTTTGAACAATTTATGAACTTTAACCTTGTCATACCACAAATATGCATGCCACCCAAAAGCATTATCAAATCCCTCCAGGTCAAGGACATCGGTGTTCTCCAATAAGATCCAATCCTTCAACCAGCAGAGGGCTGCAGCTTCGTAATATAACCTCAAGTCCGGCAGGGCAAACCCCCCTCTTTCTTTCGCATCTGTTAGTATTTTAAACTTTATTCGGGGCTTTTTGCCCTGCCAGACAAATTTGGACAAATCCCTCTGCCATTTTCCAAAACATTCCACCTTATCCACGACCTGGAGGGACTGAAACAAAAATAGCATTTTCGGCAATACATTCATCTTTATGGCAGCTATTCTGCCCAACAAGGAAAGTTTTAATCTTGACCATGTTTCCAGATCTCTTTTTATCTCTGCCCAACATTTCTCATAGTTGTCCTTAAATAAATTCAAATTTTTGGAGGTCAAATGGACCCCTAGGTACTTTACTTTTTTGACCACATTTAGTTCTGTTTCTTTTCTGAACTCCTCTATTTCAGTAGTTGTCAAGTTTTTTGCTAAAACTTTAGTTTTTTGTTTATTCAGCTTGAATCCCGCCACCCGACCAAAATCAGAAATTAATTCTAACGCTCTTTTAGTACTAGAGGCTGGCTCCTGTAATGTTAATACCAAGTCGTCTGCGAAAGCTTTCAGTTTATATTGTTTCTCTCCGACCACAATTCCCTGTGTCAACTGGTCGTTTCTGATCATGTTCAGTAGCACCTCCAGAACTGAAATAAACAGCAGAGGAGATAGAGGGCACCCCTGTCGTGTCCCTTTTTCAATTTTAAACTCCTCTGTCACCACGTTGTTTACTATCAATTTGGCCTTTTGTTCTGAATAAATTGCTTCTATTCCATTTTCAAACCCCCGCCCTACTCCCATCCTTTCCAAATTTTTCTTCATAAACAGCCAAGAAATGTTGTCAAAGGCCTTCTCCGCATCAATAAAAATCAACACCGCTCTTGTGTTTGAATTAATCTGTAAAAACTCCAAAATGTCAATGATGTTTCTTGTGTTGTCAAATAAATGCCTACCAGGGAGAAAGCCTGCTTGGTCCTTATGAATAACTTCATTTAAGACTTTCTTAAACCTACTTGCCAAAATGTCTGCAAAAATTTTATAATCCACATTTAGGAGTGAGATAGGACGGTAGTTTTTAAGTTGAGTTTTTTCAGATTCTAGTTTTGGGATCAACGTGATGAAGGCTTCTTTCCACGTTTCCGGTGCCTTCCTCCCCTCCATAATCTGATTGCAAACTTCCAACAATGGTTGTGTCAATGAGTCCTTCAGTACCTTATAATATTTGGAAGTAAGCCCATCAGGTCCCGGAGATTTGCCCAGTTGGAGGTTCTGAATGGCGCATTCAATTTCTTGGGTTGTAATATTACAGTTCAGGGTTGCTTTCATTTCCTGGGGTATTTTTTGTAATCCATTAGTTATGACAAATTGGTCCACCTCTGAGCTTTTTTGTGGCCTTTGAGAATAGAGTTCTTTAAAATATTTCTGGAAGGACCTTCTGATTTCTTCGGGTTTCTGAACCATTCTCCCTTCAATCTCTAGATTTGTAACTGTGTTAAGTTTTTGTCTCTTTTTCAACTGCCAGGCTAACAATTTTCCACATTTGTTTGCAGATTCAAAGGATCTTTGTTTCATTTGTTTAATTTTCCATTCCACCTCTTGATTTATCAGTTTCGAATATTGTGCCTGGAAAAACTTCACTTCTCTCAATACTTCCTTCGATTTGGGCCTGGATCTCAGTTTTCTCTCTCCTTCTCTTATTTTCTCCAAGATCTTCTCCTTCTTTTCATTCCAGAGTCTTTTTTTAATCGTGTTCTGTTGTATTAGAAACCCTCTTATCACTGCTTTGCTTGCGTCCCAGATTATTCTTTTTTCCACATTTGTCTTTAAGTTTATTTCAAAATAGTCCTTTAAAACTTTTTGGGCCTTCTTAACAATCTCCTGATCTCTTAACAAGGCGTCATTCATTCTCCATCTGAACGATCCGGTTGTATTTAGTCTCAATTCCATTCTCAAGGCGTTGTGGTCGGAGCAGGTTTTTGGGCAGATTTCCACTTTTCTGGTCTTAGGTGCCAGCCCTCTAGTTATCCATATTTGGTCGATTCGCGTCCATGTCATATGGGCCTCAGAAAAGAAAGTTCCTTCTTTCCCTAGAGGGTTCTTGATCCTCCATATGTCGATCAAATCCAAATTGTCAGTCATTTCAAAAAAGGTTTTTGGAAGTCTGCCATCTTTCGTTATATTAGCACTTTGTGACTTATCCATATTCACTGAGGCGACACCGTTCATATCTCCCAACATGATAATGTTGTTATAGTCCAAATAGTCCAGCATAATCTCATGCAGCTTCTTAAAAAATTCCGATTTTCCATCATTTGGGGCGTAGATTCCTAGAATTAAAAACTTTTCTCCTTGTGTCTGGATTTCAATTGCCAAAATTCTGCCCTGTTCGTCTTTAAATACAAATTTTGGGGACAAGTTCTCCTTTGCATAGATCACCACTCCTCTTTTCTTAACTTTATCCGATGAAATAAATTCTTGGCCTAACCTTTTATTAATTAGCACTTTTCTATGGAGTCTTGTCACATGTGTTTCTTGCAGGCAAATAATGTCCAATTGTTCTTTTTTCAAAATATGAAATACTTTTCTGCGTTTTTCTGGAGAATTCCCGCCATTTATATTCCAGCTAAGAAGCTGTAGAGACATCCCGGTCTACTTCTTGGATATCACAGTTGGGTATCTAATTTGTCTTCCTTTTCCGGAAGCTGTGGTGCCGGGCCGCCTCCAGATGGTGTGGATCCTGGTGGTAATCCCGGTGGTGGAGGCCAAGAATCTGCGGCTCTCTTTTGGAGGTCCTCCTCGTTGTCGTGTAGGAACTTCTGGTGGTCTTCTGGCGTTTTGATTCTTACCTTCTTTCCTTTATAGGTAAATGACAGACCTTGAGGAAATTCCCACCTGTATGGGATTGCGTTGTATCTTAACAATTTGGCCAAGTCTGTATATGTGGCTCTAAGGTCCAACAAATATTTAGGAATATCTCTATAAATTTCTGCCCTTTTACCTTCGACTTCCAGGGATTTTTTAAAGTGTTGGCCTAATATCTTGTCTCTTTCCTCTCTTGTTCTCAAACAAACCAAACAGTCTCTGGACTTATCTTTTTTAACCGATCTTCCCAGTCTGAAGGCCGTCACGATCTTGAAGTCTTTATCTTCTTCAAGTTATTATTCAATCCTGCTGCAAGGGAGTTTTCCTACCAGAGGACCAGAGTGTATATTACTATCATACTGATTTTACAGCTATGGCTGTTTTTGCTGTTACAGGAAAAATCCGAGGGCTCCCTTGGACAAAACAAAGACACCAACCAGGATAACTTGGAGCAAAACAGCAGCCTGTAGGCTTGGCCTTTATTGAACTGTTGCAACAGGGTGCTCCCCTCACTTGCAGGAGAGAGGAAAGACCCAGAAGAATAGTGTGCAAGCTCTTATAAAAACTTTTGAAATTCCCCTCCTCTAGATCAAGCCCACCCCCAGAAACATCATGCATACATTACAGAAAGGAGGGGTTGGGGGAGGAGTTGGTGGTAACTTGAGTGTCTTGTCACCTGGCTGGTTCCTCCCTTCCCCCTTCCCCATGGAGACAAAGGGGAGTTTGCAGTTTCCTGCCCCCAGAGGGAAGATCTGATCATTGTCCTTTGTTTCAGTCCAGGCTGAATCCACTCCCATATGCAAGTTCTTTGTGATCTTGATTGTCTTCTGTCTGGGATCATCAGGGTTGGCATGGGCAGGGCTCCTGTGGATGTGCTGAGACAGTGAAGGGATTATGGCTGAGCAGAACCAAGCCACCCCCTTCTGATAGTCCTTGTCATATGGAATAAAATAAAAATGGAACAGTGCAAATCCAATGTATGGTTGATTTTTCTATGAATTTATAACAGAAGTGTGGCGTATGTAGTGTGTGAGTGTGTGTAGTTTATACAAACAGAATGATTGGGTGGGGGGGTTCCTGCTACATTGCTGTCATGGACTGGCTGGATGGGGGGGGGGGGTGAGGCACCAGATGGGGAACCCCCAAGAGAAGAAGGCACAAAGCCTGGGGCTGGTGGTGGGATGGCAATGAGCAGAAAGAGGGAGAAAAGGGAGCAGAATGGGAGGGGAGGTGTTGCAAGCTGAGGAGGAAACAGGGTTTGGTGAGCAGGAAGAGGCTGGGGCAGAGAGCAGTTCAGGCTCAGAGGAAGGAGAGGAGGGGGCCAGGAGACCCAGAGAGGGCCGGCTGGTGAAGCATCCAGGGAGACTCCCCTTCCTGCTGCGACCAGCTTTCCTCTCCCCTGGTCTCCTAGAGCACACAGAGAAACCCAGTTCAGACCCCATGATTCTGCACATGATATTAAGAGGGTGTTTCCCTGCCCCCCAACATGCATCACTTTAATCTTGTTGACAATGAACTGTATTTTCACCCCAATCACCCCGTTTGGAGAGCTCTTTTTGGAGCTCCTTGCAATCTCTCTTTCTTTGAACAACCCTGGACAATTTACTGCCACCAGCAAACTTTGCCCCCTCCCTGCTCCTAACTCTAGATCCTTTATGAACAAGTTGAAAAGCCACGGGTCCCAATACTGATCTTGAGGGGACTCCACTTTCTGCTTCTCTCCATTCATAGGAGTCTCCGTTTATTACTATGTGTTCCTCCCTCCTCCCATCCTTCTGTGCTGTGGAGGAAACCCTGTGGAAGATTTATGGAGTGAATTTTGCTTCCCTACACATCCAACACTGCTCAGCATTCAGGGAAATGGAAGAGGAAAGCTGGCCACAATCCAAGAGACTGAGGTCAGCAGAAAGGGAAACAAAGCCTACTCCAAGGGAAGCCGCTTCAGCTTCCAGCCTGTCTGCTCCCACAATGGCTGAAGAAGAATTGCCCTTTGGGAATGGCGGAGCTGAATGGAAGCGGGCAAGGAAGCCCCACAATCGCTCCTGCTGGAGGAATAGGGGCACTGACCCCTATACTGAAAGGGGATGACCTAGTCCTTTAGGCACTGTTACGCCATCAGGAACCGGGAGTCCCCCACACCTGCCTCCCCCACACCTGCCTCCCCCACACCTGCCTCCCCCACACCTGCCTCCCCCACACCTGCCTCCCCCACACCTGCCTCCCTTGTCTGGATTCAACCTCAATCCCTTAGCTGCCATCCATCCTCCAACCACCTCCAGAAAGGCACACAGGGAATTCACTGCCTTCACTGGTTCCAATTTAAAAGAGAGGAAGAGATGGGAGGAGCCTGCCCATTGTCTTTTCCTTCACAAATCCTTTCTTAAGGGTACATTTAAGATATGAATAGGGTGTAAGGCTGTGACCTGGCACAGGAACTAAATATTCATCATTGCAAAAGACTGGCCAGGCTCCCCAGGCAATCCAATCAAGTGACCATTAAACAGGTAACCTGGCAGACAGGAGGTAAACAAACCACTCAGATTTCTGCTGTAAACCGCCCATTCTGTGATGTAGGTATGATGTATCTGTTAGGATATTTCCGTTCCACCTTAAGAGGGAGCAGGCTGTGTGAGTCAGAGTCTGCGTATTTCCTGTTCACAGGATGTTTATGTTTGCTATTGCTTTCGTTTTCTCTCTCTCAGTGCCTGAACACGCTAGCAGGCGGTCATGTTTTTCTTTGTTCTGACCAACGCTGATTAAACTTGTAAATAGGCTCTCCTGCTGTGCAACTTTCGCTGTGTGAATTCTGCTGATAGAGTGTGCATCAGCCCAGGAATGTGGCAATCTATTTCTGGCGCTCGTGCCGCTAATTGCTGATACTGTATCTACGGGAGATCAATGGACGTCCGGAGTCTGGAGTCGGCGTGGAGGCAGTGATAGCCTATGTCTCCCTGGCAGTATCCCAACAGTATCGGGGGTGGGGGTGGTCTTGGGTTACACCTCTTCTGTGGTGTATGTATGATATATGGAGGGATGGTCTTGAGCTCCAGGGCAGGGCCTATATAAGGCCTTGTGCGCCATTGTTCTGGGTTCCTCCTCCCTCCTGCGTGTAGTGAGTAAAGACCTTGTTGCAACAGATCAATAAAGATCAGGCTTACTAGCTGCTCTGCTTCTCAATATTCTCTTGTTGGCCCCTGTAATTTTCTCCTACCAATAGGGAACCTATGTAAAGACTCTATATGGGCTCTTGGATACGCCATAAGAGAAAAAAGGCGTATTTTTTGTTTACAAGACTTGCTTGGAACATTTATTTTATATATATTAGACCTTAAAATTCTTACAATTGCATATGGTTGCATGAACTTTTAAGACCTCTCCCCATTTCCCACAATACATTTTTTCACAGCATCATCCATACATCACAAATGTGTCACAAAGTAGGAGTGTTTCGAATTTAGAAACATGAGCCCGTCACACACCCATGTCACAACCCCAGTTTTCCACTCCTTTTAACTACCCTCTTCCCCAAAAAACCAGAATAGTTTTTACACATCCTCCTATCTGCAAGGCTTTCCTGAGCTTCTCCTCTGAATGCATCAGGATTCAACCCACCAACCCGATGGATTTCTGCCTGAGGCATGTGCTGCCCTTGATCGCCTCCTGCCCCCTAAGGGATTATGGAGTCAGGGGGAGCCCTGGAGACCCCAATTCCAGAGGAGTCATTAACCGTGGGAACCAAGGAAATCGATCAAACCATTGAATTTTGGCGATTATTTGACGTTTCTACAGTTTTCTATACAGTATTGGAGAGTCGGAGGACACAGTCCGATTCATGGTATCCGCTTCTTGCTACAATTGCATAGGCTGCTTTTCTGAGCCTCTTTGCTGTTGTGCATGGAAGGTGCCTGTGTCCACGGTCACTGTCCTGGCCTTAGTCCGAGGCTGTGGTGGGGACTTGGGGTTTTGGGGGAGTCGTATAACTGTCCCCCCCATCCTGGTCTGAAGAGCACCAATACCTAAAACAAGGACGCACGGCTCGTGACGTGGGGTGGGCGAGGGAAGGATTTTGCAATGTAAACTTTGGGGGGACACACCCCACATTATAATTGGATTTCCAGGATCAGCCCCTCCCCCACTGTCCTAATATACAGGAGGAAGAGGGGAGGAGAAAAACCTTCCTCCCCGCCCCGTTTAATTCTTTCCCTCCCCTCCCGGGACATCCTTCCCTCACCCCTCCCCCACAACCCCAAATCCCCTCCCCAATATGTTGCTCCTCCTCCTCGCCATCCGACCTCTGTTCCGGGAATGGGGGGGGATGAGCCCCCCTCCCAAACTGCCTGTTTCTCCCGGAAGTGGAGCTTCTGCGCCGGATTGCTGCTCTGATTGTAGCTCTAGAGTAGCGGTCTTTCCGAAAGGGGAGGAGGGGCGGCAGAAATATACTCTCTCCCCCCCCCCCATGGATGCTGCAGGAAAGGAAAGGAGATTCGCGAGTGAGGACAAAGAGGTAAAGGGGTCGCGGGGGGAGGCGAGAGAAGGATCCAAAGACCCCCTCCAGCTCCCCAAAGCGCCTTTCGCGGGCCCCGTAGGCATGGGCTGGATCCCTGCACGTGTGCTGCGAAGGGGGCTTTCCTTGGCCCCTTAGGCGCCCTGGCGGAGACGGACATGGGGCGCCCAACCTTGCCCCGTTTTCCCCACGCAGGGATCCTTGGGGCTCTGTGGGGTGCGCATGGAAAAGGCAGGCCATGAAAGGGTTAACGGCAGTGAGGGACGCCTGGATAGATACCCCCGTGTGCCTCGAGTTGGGGGGCGGTCCTCTGGATGGAGAGATGGGGCGCGCAGGGCGAGGGGTGAGCCCCGCCAAGGCGGCCTCTGGGTGCAGGGAGACTCAGGGAAAGAGGGAGGGGGTCGAGGAAGTCGGGGGGGGGAGCATCCCTGGGGCGGGGAAGGGCAGCATTGGCGTGGGGGGGGGGGAGAGAGAAAGGAAGACCAGTCTGTAGGGAGAGGTCTCCATCAAGGCGGACGCGAGGATTCTCTGTAGGGGCCGCATTGGCTTCTCCCTCCCGCCCAGGAATCGGCCTCCCTTCAAGGCGAGCAGAGAGGGATCCCTGGAAAGTGGGGGGTCCAGTCCCCCCACCCCTTTCTTGCTGCAACCTCTTCCCACCCCATAAGCCCCTGCCCTGTCCAGACCAGCGGTTCAAATCCCGAGAGGAAGAGGGGAGGGGGGAGGCCTTCTCAGAAGCCTTTCTCTGTTTCCGCAATCCCACCCAGGAAGCAGCCAGAAACCTTTTCCTCTCTCTCAGGCTTCCATCTTTAATGTCTTTTCCACTGCCTGCTTCATTGAGGATGAGGAAAATGTACAGCTGTCATCAGAAACAGGAGTGCAGAGTCCATGGAATGGCTCTCAGGATGGATATAGACATTGCACCTCAAAAGCATTTCTGTTCCTCTTATTCTTTGTAGGCAGTGTCAGAGTGACTGACAAGCTGAGATTCTTCCCAGTCAAAGGACCCATTTTCATGATAGACAGTGCCTGGGGCTGGAGGCTCTACATACAAGGTGTGCCTATACAGGCCAAAGAGTGCCAGTATTAGCACAGGTGAGGTGTATGACCTCCCCAAATTTACAGACTGTATGTGAATGAGAAGTTGTGGGTGGGATTACAGTTTACGGCAGCCCCGTGATTTTCTCCATCCATGACATTTCGTGAGCTGATATTGCAGTACGAATTCCAAAATAACTACAAAAGGATAACAATATAATAAGAATGGTTCTAGTATTTCTACGCTGCCTTTCTGGCTGGGTTTCCCCAGCCACTCTGGGCAGCTTACAGTACATATAAAAGACAGTAAAACATCAGACACTCAAAACCTCCCAATGCAGCTGTCTTCTAAATGTCAGATAGTTGCCCATTTCCTTGCCCTCTGCCTGCTTCCCTGTAACTTCACTTCTCACGGGGTGGGTGGGTGGGGGTGAACCAGCAGACCCTCGAAGAAGGACCTCAGTGTACAGACTGAGCGATGGGGGAGGAGACGCTCCTTCAGGTCTACAGAGAGTGAGGCTGTAGGGCTTTAGGTCAATGATCTTGCTCCTCCACAATGATTTCCAGAGCAAGTTCGATGTACAATTATTAGAGTAGGAAAAAAAGCTCAGAGACAGCAAAAAATTCCTTGAGCAAATAAACTTGTGACTGAAGGCATAACAGGAATCTATGCCTGAAAAAATGCAACCTAGGCAATTTAAAGGTCAGCACCAACAATGTGAATTGTGCTCAGAAATGTACTGGGAGTCAGTGAAGATCCTTTCAGACTGGTGTTATGTTGTCTCAATGGCTGCTCCCATTCTGTTGTCTAGCTGTCACATTCTGGATTAGTTGCAGTTTACGAGTCACCTTCAAAGATGGCCCCATGTATCACATGACAGTAGTCCAAGCGGGAGATCACCAGAATATGCACCACTCAGGGGAGACAGTCTCCAGGCATGGAGGGTCTCAGCTGGCATACCAGATGGAGCTGGCAGACAACTGCCCTGGACACAAAATTGACTTGCGCCTCCATGGACAGCTGTGAGTCCTAAATGACCCCCAGGTTGTGCACCTGGTCCTTTTGGGGCACAGTTATCTCCATCAGGTCTAGGGAGTCTTCCACATCTGCCTGCCCCCTTTCCCCCTGGGGCAGTATTTCTGTCTTGTCAAGATTCAACCTCAATCTGTTAGCCGCCATCTATCCTCCAAGTGCCTCCAGACACTCACACAGGACCTTCACTGGTTCCAATTTAAAAGAGAGGAAGAGCTGGGTATCATCCACATACTGGGGAACACGCAGCCCAAACCCCCTGATGATCTCTCCTAGCGTCTTCATATAGATATTAAAAAGCATGGGGAGAGGAAGGAGTCCTGAGGCACCCCACAAGTGAGAGCCCAGGGGTCTGAACACTCATCCCCCAACACCACTTTCTGGACATGGCCCAGGAGGAAGGAGGGGAACCACTGCACAGCAGTGCCCCCAGCTCCCCTAGAGGGTCCAGAAGGATACCACGGTCAAAGGTCTCCAAAGCTGCTGAGAGATCCAGCAAAACCAGGAAAGAGCTTTCCCCTTCGTCTCTAGCCCATTGGAAAATATCAAGCAGTGCAACCAGGGTTGTTTCAGTCCCATGATGAGGCCTGAATCGCAATCAGAAGGATAATGGTGGCAGAAGCTTTCCTGGTCCTGCCCCTCCCAAAGCTCCAGGCCCAAGACTTTCATTAGCTTTCAAGGGGCCATCGGAGTTGCTGGAAGGAGGTGTGCAGAACACGATCCAACCTTCTTAGAGAGTCCATTCTGGATTTGTGTAGGTTTTCCCCCATAGCCTTCTCTTCTCCTGAAGATAACTCACAAGGCAGCTTCCGGAAGCCAAAGGTGATAGCTGAGTGCAGTGTGGGGACCAATGGTGGATAAATTACCCCATAAGGTGCATGACATTTCCCCCACCAAAGGTACTACCACTCCCCTAACACCCATAAATTCATGTCCCCAGAAATAACACAACTTCAGGCCATTAGGGAATCAATTCTACATTTTCAAGGTACTACACATTGCACTAACTACAGTTTATCTATTTGCCTTGAATATCCTGCTTTTCAGTGTCATTTTAGGATAGTCCTGCGTCAGAAGACAGGCACGAGATCAGACAGCACATCACTCTTTAAAGAATCATGCTGCTTTATGAACATTGATTGAGGATTTGGAAAGTTGCTCATGAATTACTATCATTTGACATGGCAACTTCATTTCCTAAAAATTGGGAACATGGGTAGGAGGTGAGGAAATGTAGGAGACGTTGAAATAGGAGGAGCTAATGGAGCTTGATGTGTTCTCTTTCCCTTAGTTCTCTTCCTTGAAACCCAACAGGATTTCCTTTCCTCCCACTCTGAAGAAGGAGATGGAGAACACAGTCAAAACTCCAGGGAATGGTGCACCTTTCGTTTCATTAGGAATAGAAATTAAAATGTGGAATATGCTTCATTGAATGACCACAGATAGTTCACATCAACGACCTCCAACAGGGAAGATACCATTTAAAGGTATGGAGTGCGGAAAGAGCTTTAGCAATAATGGAAAACTTAGAAGACATCAACAGAATAACACGGGGGAGAAACCATATAAATGTATGGAGTGTGGAAAGAGCTTCAGTAAGAATGGAGACCTTAGAAGACATCAACGGACTCACACAGGGGAGAAACCATATAAATGTATGGAGTGCGGAAAGAGCTTTAGTGAGAATGGACAACTTAGAAAACATCAACGGACTCACACAGGGGAGAAACCATTTAAATGTATGGAATGTGGAAAGAGTTTCAGTCAGAGTGGACACCTCAATATACATCAACAGACACACAAAGGAGAGAAACCATTTAAATGTATGGAGTGTGGAAAGAGCTTTACTTTCAATGCAAACCTTAGAACACATCAACGGACTCACACAGGGGAGAAACCATATAAATGTATGGAGTGCGGAAAGAGCTTCTGTTTCAATGCAAACCTTAGAAGACATCAACAGATTCACACAGGGGAGAAACCATATAAATGTATGGAGTGCGGAAAGAGCTTCTGTTTCAATGCAAACCTTAGAACACATCAACGGACTCACACAGGGGAGAAACCATTTAAATGTATGGAATGTGGAAAGAGTTTCAGTCAGAGTGGACACCTCAATATACATCAACAGACACACACAGGAGAGAAACCATTTAAATGTATGCAGTGTGGAAAGAGCTTTAGTGATAATGGAAGCCTTAGAAGACATCAACGGACTCACACAGGGGAGAAACCATTTAAATGTATGGAGTGTGGAAAGTGCTTCAGTGAGAATGGAAGCCTTAGAACACATCAACGGACTCACACCGGGGAGAAACCATTTAAATGTATGGAGTGCGGAAAGTGCTTCAGTCAGAGTGGACACCTCAATATACATCAACAGACTCACACAGGGGAGAAACCATTTAAATGTATGGAGTGTGGAAAGTGCTTCAGTGAGAATGGAAGCCTTAGAACACATCAACGGACTCACACCGGGGAGAAACCATTTAAATGTATGGAGTGTGGAAAGTGCTTCAGTGAGAATGGAAGCCTTAGAACACATCAACGGACTCACACCGGGGAGAAACCATTTAAATGTATGGAGTGTGGAAAGAGCTTCAGTCAGAGTGGACACCTCAATAGACATCAACGGATTCACACAGGAGAGAAACCATTTACATGTATGGAGTGTGGAAAGAGATATAGTGATAATGGAAAACTTAGAAAACATCAACGAACTCACACATGGGAGAAACCATTTAAATGCATGGAGTGCGGAAAGAGCTTCAGGCAGAATGGTCACCTTAGAAAACATCAGCAGACACACAGGGGAGAAACTGTTTAAATGTATGGACTGTGGAAGGAGCTTCAGTCAGAGTGGAACCCTTGATTTATGTCAACAAACTCTCACAAAAGCCAAACCTTATAAATATCAGGAAAGTAGATAGAGGTTCAGTCCTAGTGGAAATTCTACATCAACAGACTCACGGACAGGAAGAACTTTAGGAGTTGAAACCCTTCAAACCATCAACAAACTCAAAGAGGAGACACTGTTTAAATGAAAAGATTGCAAAAAGTGCTTTATTTACAATGGAGTGTTTAAGGAACATCCCGGGACTCTCAGATGTAAGAACCCATTTAGATGTATGGAGTGTGGGACATCTTCCTCTCAGAGTCCACTCTTTTCTTCACAGAAATGAACTCAGGAGGAAATCGGTCTTTAACACATGTTGTGTATGTGAAGATGTAATCTATCTTTCAATAGAGAAGGGGAGAGGGTTTATCTGGATTACTTGGTGGTCAGTGAGGGCTGGGCGATATATTGTCCAATACTGGTTTCTTGACCACATCCTGATAACCTTTCAAAAACAATTGATATGGCAACACACCACAGATCACAGGGTGTGTTTCCAGGATGCTCATTGTCTGGAAGCAGCCGGCAGAAAGCTTTGCTTTGTGAAGCCCCTGCAGATGCTGAGTTGCTGACTTCCCTCCCAGGCGACAGGAAGCAAAAGACACACATCCTTTGCCCTGTGTCCTTCCACCCTCTTTCCTCCCTTGCTCCCTTCTGCCGGTGTGTCTGCCTGACTTAGATATCTTGTGTAGTTTATTTT
The DNA here is from genome assembly GCF_964234715.1 of Podarcis melisellensis. NCBI lineage: Eukaryota > Metazoa > Chordata > Lepidosauria > Squamata > Lacertidae > Podarcis > Podarcis melisellensis. The sequence goes on along the minus strand of NW_028113008.1, from coordinate 70,363 downwards.
TTTACTGCTGAAACTGGATTTGCTCTCAGGAACTAAGTTTTGTGCTTCACTGGGGACCCAGTGAGAACTGTATGCTTTGAAAGCTCAGTAAACTATTACTGAAGAAGTCCTGCTGCCTCTGTGTGTGTTTTTGACCTCAGCATGGGAATTGCTCTACACGTGGCCCCTACCCTGCTGATACTTAGCTCATGCCCTGGAGTTGCTGTACTCAAGCATGCAAAATGGGTGCATATGTGTGTGACTGGTTTTTGCACTAAACTCTCTCACCCCCTCCACCGCATGATCTCCAAACACTGATTCTTCACTAGAACTTCTCCCTGCCTCCTACATGTTCTGAAGAAAACTTAAAATACTGTAATTTAATGGGAGATTTCCACCAAGCCTTATTGCAAGAGGGGGAAGGAGGGGCTGCAGGTACCAGGGAGGTCTCCTGGGGGGGCCCTATCTTCCCTCACGAACCCCATGGGGCAACCCCAGAGCTCCTGCTTATTCTGGGGTTTGGGGAAGATAGTATTTTTCCATAGTCCCAGAAGTTATTATTCTTCCTGCCAGAGGACCAGTGTGCATATTATTATCGTACTGAATTTACTGTTGTTGCTGCTGTTGCTGTCATGGGCTGGCTGGGTGAAAGGGGTGGAGGCACCAGCTGGGGAACCCCCAAGGGAAGAAGGCTCGGGTCCCGGGTCTTGTATGCCCCCAAAGGCTATCAAAACTCCTAGGTCTGGCCAATTAAAGGCTGATATGGGAGCCATTGGGTCCAGGTCGGTTCTTTCATTTTCTCCTCTCCTCTGGATAAGTGCTCTTTCTTTTGGGGTTTGATTACTTCTGCCTCCTCCAGAGCCCACTGCACCATCAGCTCAGGACTGCTACCCAGGAGTCTGCATATGCAAACTGCTCTGAACATCCAGGGTGTTTTGTCATGCTTCTAAAGACCTGGTTGGTTAGGTCCAGGTCCTACGAGCCCGGGGGGGGGGGCTGTCCGCAGGGAGTTCTCACTTGTTTGGGGTTCATCGCTCCACCGTATTTGCATTTGAATTTGCCAAAATTGGGCATGCTAGAGACAATACGTAGACATTCACAGAGCTGGGAGCCTGCTGCTGCCTGCTTGAGACCCCCCACAGCTGGCCGAGACACACGGAGCCACAGCCCACGGCTCCCTCGGTTCAGGCACCCACAGCTGGGTGGGCTCAAAAAAAGCCTTGATTTATCTGAGTCACAGCACCAAATGTTGTGCAGTGGTTCCTTGGTTTGCAACCGCTTTGAATTACAACCGTTTTGGATTACAACCAAGTCAAACGCCGAAGTCCGTGTCCCTTTTTTTGGATTACAACCCATTTGGGGGGGGAGTCCCCATTGGCGAAAGCGCGCCTTGGGTTACAACCTGTTTTGGTTTACAACCGGACCTCCGTAATGGATTACAGTGGTACCTCGGGTTACATACACTTCAGGTTACATACACTTCAGGTTACAGACTCTGCTAACCCAGAAATAGTACCTCAGGTTAAGAACTTTGCTTCAGGACGAGAACAGAAATCGTGCAGCGTGGCAGCAGCAGGAGGCGCCATTAGCTAAAGTGGTGCTTCAGGTTAAGAACAGTTTCAGGTTAAGAACGGACCTCTGGAATGAATTAAGTACTTAACTCAAGGTACCACTATATGGTTATAAACCAAGGTACCACTGTATACCCCCAAAGGCTATAAAAACTCCTAGGTCTGGCCAATAAACTCAGGAGCCAGGAGGAGATAAGAGTCCAATGATTTTATCACAGGCAGTCAATACAGGGAATGGGAAAGGACTTTTCAACATGTTAAAGAATATTATGGGTTGAGAGACTACTCAGAAGCCCAGCTCGCCAGGGTACAAGTCCCCCGCGGGTCTGTGCGGTCAGTAAACGAAGGAAATTCCAGCCAAGCAATTTGGAACAAAGAGCAGTCAGTAGACTGAGAACCTTTATTGTTGTGCAACTGGTTCAAACAGCAGTGAGGGAACTCTGACCCTGGGGCGACATTGACTTTTAAAACTTTCCCACCATATCCCAGGATATAGTTCGCACAGCATCATCAATACATCATTGCTACATCACTAAAACGTCAGAAAGGGAAGGGTTCCAGAAGATTAGCATAGGTAGATATGTCAGGGCAACACCCAAGTATAAGATTAGCAGAGGCAAACATGTCTCAAGTACCCACCACCCAAAAGGACAACAGAACTTCCTTTGCATGTCTGCAGCCTGAGACAAGTCTGGTGATGAGATTTGGCTTCCCTTGGCTAACAGTGAGCCCAGCAATTGTCACCTCTGGGCATTTCCTGGGGTAGGAGGTGTGTCTACACATCTTCACCCTTGGGGAGGTGGTGCTGGTTTCTGTGTGTTGCCACTGTGCAGTGCTCTTGGAGTCACAAGACTCTGTTTTGCATTCCAGAGACATTCCAGACTGTTGGAAGTCTCACGGAAGACAGGAGACGGATGTGATGTTACTGTTTCCTGTTCCTTTGTTTTTCAGTTGCTCTCTGCTTTCACAGAGAGAGCATGTATATTTCGTTTCTGTCTGCATAGTTAGAAATAAAACTCTTTAGCAATGTAGCTAATAAACTTCTCGTCCTTCCCTGCGTGCTGGATACTCTGCTGAATGGGGAGTGTGCCTGGAGCCTCATCAAAGGCTCAGGTCATTACCTAAGCATCATCGGAGGAGCTCCATCGAACCCAAGTCCGACAGGTGGCAGGAAAAAAGAGTCCTTTTTCCAAGGGCAAAATAGCATTGGAATGGAGGGAACTGGCAAAGGAGTTGATTTTATATGATTTTTTTAAGCTAGGTATCTTCCCTGAGCTGTCAAGCCAAAAGGATACATTCAGGCATAATATTTGTAACATTTAACAACTTTAAAGATGTGCCCCACCCCGCCTTGTAATTTCTGTAACAAATACTTTTCTGGGATTTTTTCTTTTGGGGTGTGTGTCACAGTTCAGCTTCATTCAGAAGAAAACATTGCTAAAGGAGGGGAAATATAAAATGCACATTGAAAACAGCATAATCAGCAAGAGAATAAAATATTATCATAATCCTAGAACACAGACTATATCTTGCTTTTCACCACTTCTGGGTCTTAAAGCAGCTTCCCCCTCTTTCCTCACAGCCTCAGCCCCTCTTGGCCGAGATAGAGACAATAAAATACTGAGACATACACAGTTACAGATAGGTAGCCGTGTTGGTCTGCCATAGTCAAAACAAAAAAAATTCCTTCCAGTAGCACCTTAAAGACCAACTAAGTCAGTTCTTGGTATGAGCTTTCGTGTGCATGCACACTTCTTCAGATACACTGAAACAGAAGTTTCCAGACCCTTCTATATAGTGAGAAGGTGGGGAGGGGTATTACTCAGAAGGGTGGTGGGAATGGGTGATTGGCAGATAGCTGTGATGAGCCTGTTGACGACTCTTAAAGACTGCAATAGGTCTTACAGGAAAATGCAAGAGGTCTTACAGGAAAAAGCAAGGGGTGAAAAGGTGAAAAATGGCTTTGTCATGTATAATGAGATAAGAATCCAAGGTCTTTGTTCAGACCAGGTTTCTCCATGGTTTTAAGTTTGGTGATAAGTTGCAATTCAGCAGCTTCTCTTTCCAGTCTTTTTCTGAAATTCCTTTGTAGTAAAACAGCTACTTTGAGATCTTGTATAGAATGTCCTGGGAGATTGAAGTGTTCTCCTACTGGTTTCTCTGTCTTGTGATTCCTGATGTCCGATTTATGTCCGTTTATTCTTTGGCGTAAGGTCTGGCCTGTTTGTCCAATATAGAGAGCTGAAGGACACTGTTGGCATTTCATAGCATACACAATGTTAGACGATGAGCAATTAAATAGTCCCGAGATGGTATGTGTGATGTTGTTGGGGCCAGTAATGGTGTTGTCCGGGTGTATGTGTATGAGACATACACAGAGCTGGGAGCCGGTTATTGGGGGGGGGTTCTCCCCCCCTCTCTCACACACACAGGCGGCCCTCCAGCCCCAGCTCCCCTGGCTAAGCTGGAAACACGAGTCTCAATGCAAAGCACACAAAAAGAAAACTCCCCCCCAAAAAATGTGCATTTTATCTGCTAGCAAAACACACAGAGCAGCCCTCCCCCTTTTGCCTGAGACACACACAGAGCCACAGCCCACGGCTCCCTCCATTTCAAGGAATGGGGGTCCCGCACAGCCCTCAGGGCACCTCAGCATCCCATAGATTGCTTTCCTCCGGTGGGGAGGGGAACTATTTTGCTTGCTGAGGGCAGGAGTCACAATCCTGTCACATTGCGGGGTGTCAGGCTTTTAGGTAAGGGGGTGAGGCTAGAGTGGGCCCGTCCTGTTCACAGTGAATTCTCAGTCCTTTGGGGTTCATCGCTCCACCACAACCCCACTTTCCCACACCTTTTAACTACCCTCTTCCCCCAAGCACCACAATAGTATTCACACATCCCCCCAGCTGCAAGGCTTCCCTGCGCTTCACCTTGAAAAGTATCAGGATTCAACCCACCATCCCGATGGATTTCTGTCTTGACTGCCGCTCCCCACTTCCTGGATTTAACAGCAGCAATACCTAAAACACGGAGGGATCTAAGCTCGTGGCGTGGGGTGGGGGAGGGAAGGATTTTGCAATATAAACATTGTGGGGTGGGGTACCCCACTTTGCAAGTGGATTGCCGGGATCAGGCCCTCCCCTATTCTCCTGATTCACAGAAGGAAGAGGGGAGGGGGGACACCTTCCTCTGCTCCCCGCCCCCCAAATTCCACCCATTCCGGCACATCCTTCCCAGACCCCGCCTCCGCAAAGCCCCAATCCCCTCCCCAATATGTTGCTCCTCCTCCTCGCCATCCGACCTCTGTTCCGGGAATCGGGGGGGATGAGCCCCCCCTCCCAAATTGCCTGCTTCTCCCGCAAGTGGAGCTTCTACGCCGGATTGCTGCTCTGCGGCATAGCTCTAGGGGCGCGCGCTTTCGGAGAAGGGAGGAGCGGCGGCAGGTAAATCCCCCCCACCCACGTGGATGTTGCAGGAAAGGAAAGGAGAATCGGGAGCGAGGACAAGAGGTAAAGGGGTCGCGGGGGGGAAGGGGAGAGGAGGATCCAGAGACCCCGCCAGCTCCCCAAAGCGCCTCTCGTGGATCTGGATCCCTGCACGCGTACAATGAAGGAGGTTTTCCTTTGACCCTTAGGAAGCCCACCCAGGGGATCCCACGAGGCCCCCTCGACCCATTTGCCCGGGCAGGCATCCCTGGGACTCTGTGGGTTCCGCGCGGAAAGAGGTGGGCCATGAAAGGGTTAACGGGCGTGATGGAGGCTTTGATAGTGACCCCCCTGTCCTCCCCTGCTCGTCTTGGGTGGGGGGCCCTCCGGAGGGAGAGATGGGGGCGCAGGTCGTGGGGTAAGCCGCGCCAAGGGGGACCTCTGGGTTCAGTGGAGACTCTGGGACAGAGGGAGGGAGTCGAGGAAGTGGGGAGGGGGAGCATCCCTGGGGCAGGGAAGGGCAGAATTGGGGGGGGGGAGATAGGAAACCAGTCTTGGGGAGACTTATCCATAGTGGCTCCCGTGGGGAATCTCCGGAGGGGCCGCCTTGGCTTCTCCCTCCCACCCAGGAATCGGCCATCCCTTCAAGGCAGCCAGAGGGATCCCTGGAAAGTGGGGGGTCCGGTTCCCCCACCCCTTCCTTCCTGCAACCTCTATCTGCTTCCCACCCCATAAGCCCCTGACCTGTCCAGACTGTTGCAGGAACCTATGTATAGGTTGGGGGGGGTTGCCCCTCCAGCAGATATTATGCACATGCAGCCCACCACCAAAATCAGCACAATCACTTTTGTGATTTCTTCCCACAAAACACTTCATCACAGTTTCTTCCTATCTATTCAAAGGACCTCTGCTGCACGATACCAAATGTATGAATTCACTGATAAATGTCTCTATGTACTGGCTCACTGGGGTAACTTCAGAAATTCCTATAGACATGTGAGCTGAGCTCCTCAGCAGCCCCTCTGCCTGAGTGATCATCCCTGGCATGTGCTGCCCTTGATCGCCTCCTGCCTCCTAAGGGATTATGGAGTCAGGGGGAGCCCTGGAGACCCCAATTCCAGAGGAGTCATTAGCCGTGGGAACCAAGGAAATTGATCAAACCGTTGAATTTTGGCGATTATTTGACGTTTCTACAGTTTTCTATATTTGATAATCAGAGGAAACAGTCCGATTCATGGTATCCGCTTCTTGCTACAATTGTATAGGCTGCTTCTCTGAGCCTCCTTGCTGTTGTGCATGGAAGGTGCCTGTGCAAATGGTCATTGTCCTGGCCTTAGTCTGAGGCTGTGGTGGGGACTTGGGGTTTTGGGGGAGTCGTATAACTGCCCCCCCATCCTGGTCTGAAGAGCACCAATACCTAAAACAAGGACGCACGGCTCGTGACGTGGGGTGGGCGAGGGAAGGATTTTGCAATGTAAACTTTGGGGGGACACACCCCACATTATAATTTCCAGGATCAGCCCCTCCCCCACTGTCCTAATATACAGGAGGAAGAGGGAAGGAGAAAAACCTTCCTCCCCGCCCCGCTTAATTCTTTCCCTCCCCTCCCGGGACATCCTTCCCTCACCCCGCCCCCACAACCCCAAATCCTCTCCCCAATATGTTGCTCCTCCTCCTCGCCATCCGACCTCTGTTCCGGGAATGGGGGGGGATGAGCCCCCCTCCCAAACTGCCTGTTTCTCCCGGAAGTGGAGCTTCTGCGCCGGATTGCTGCTCCGATTGTAGCTCTAGGGTAGCGGTCTTTCCGAAAGGGGAGGAGGGGCGGCAGAAATATACTCTCTCCCCCCCCCCCCATGGATGCTGCAGGAAAGGAAAGGAGATTCGCGAGTGAGGACAAAGAGGTAAAGGGGTCGCGGGGGGAGGCGAGAGAAGGATCCAAAGACCCCCTCCAGCTCCCCAAAGCGCCTTTCGCGGGCCCCATAGGCATGGGCTGGATCCCTGCACGTGTGCTGCGAAGGGGGCTTTCCTTGGCCCCTTAGGCGCCTTGGCAGCGGCAGACATATAACCATATAAGGCGCCAAGGGGGGGTGGCTCTGGGTTCAGGGGAGACTCTGGGACAGAGGGAGGGAGTCAAGGAAGTGGGGAGGGGGGCATCCCTGGGGCAGGGAAGGGCAGCATGGGGGGGGAGGAAGACCAGTCTTTGGGGAGACTTCTCCATGGTGGCGCCTGCGGGGATTTTCTGGAGGGGCCGCCTTGGCTTCTCCCTCCCTCCCAGGAATCAGCCACCCCTTCAAGGCTACCAGAGAGGGATCCCTGGAAAGTGGGGGGTCCAGTCCCCCCACCCCTCCCTTCCTGCAAGCTCCATGCTCTTCCCACCCTATAAACCCCTGCCCTGTCCAGACGCAGAGGTTCAAATCCCGAGAGGAAGAGGGGAGGGGAGAGCCCTTTTCAGAAGCCGTTCTCTGTTTTAGCAATCCCACCAGGAAGCAGCCAGAAACCTTTTCCTCTCTCTCAGGCTTCCATTTTTAAGTGTCTTTTCCACTGCCAGCTTCATTGAGGATGAGGATAATGTACACCTGTCCTCAGAAACAGGGGTGCAGAGTCCATGGAATGGCTCTCAGGATGGATATAGACATTGCACCTCAAAAGCATTTCTGTTCCTCTTATTCTTTGTAGGCAGTGTCAGAGTGACTGACAAGCTGAGATTCTTCCCAGTCAAAGGACCCATTTTCATGATAGACAGTGCCTGGGGCTGGAGGCTCTACATACAAGGTGTGCCTATACAGGCCAAAGAGTGCCAGTATTAGCACAGGTGAGGTGTATGACCTCCCCAAAGACCTCCCCAAATTTACAGACTGTATGTGAATGAGAAGTTGTGGGTGGGATTACAGTTTACGGCAGCCCCGTGATTTTCTCCATCCATGACATTTCGTGAGCTGATATTGCAGTACGAATTCCAAAATAACTACAAAAGGATAACAATATAATAAGAATGGTTCTAGTATTTCTACGCTGCCTTTCTGGCTGGGTTTCCCCAGCCACTCTGGGCAGCTTACAGTACATATAAAAGACAGTAAAACATCAGACACTCAAAACCTCCCAATGCAGCTGTCTTCTAAATGTCGGATAGTTGCCCATTTCCTTTCCCTCTGCCTGCTTCCCTGTAACTTCGCTTCTCACGGGTTGTGTGGGGGGTGAACCAGCAGAAGACCCTTGAAGGAGGACCTCAGTGTACAGACTGAGCGATGGGCGTGGAGACACTCCTTCAGGTCTACAGAGAGTGAGGCTGTAGGGCTTTAGGTCAATGATCTTGCTCCTCCATAATGATTTCCAGAGCAAGATCGATGTACAATTATTAGAGTAGGAAAAAAAGCTCAGAGACAGCAAAAAATTCCTTGAGCAAATAAACTTGTGACTGAAGGCATAACAGGAATCTATGCCTGAAAAATTGCAACCTTGGCAATTTAAAGGTCAGCACCAACAATGTGAATTGTGCTCAGAAATGTACTGGGAGTCAGTGAAGATCCTTTCAGACTGGTGTTATGTTGTCTCAATGGCTGCTCCCATTCTGTTGTCTAGCTGTCACATTCTGGATTAGTTGCAGCTTACGAGTCACCTTCAAAGATGGCCCCATGTATCACATGGCAGTAGTCCAAGCAGGAGATCACCAGAGCATGCACCACTCTGGGGAGACAGTCTCCAGGCATGGAGGGTCTCAGCTGGCATACCAGATGGAGCTGGCAGACAACTGCCCTGGACACAAAATTGACTTGCGCCTCCATGGACAGCTGTGAGTCCTAAATGACCCCCAGGTTGTGCACCTGGTCCTTTTGGGGCACAGTTACCTCCATCAGGTCTAGGGAGTCTTCCACATCTGCCTGCCCCCTTTCCCCCTGGGACAGTATTTCTGTCTTGTCAAGATTCAACCTCAATCTGTTAGCCGCCATCTATCCTCCAAGTGCCTCCAGACACTCACAGAGGACCTTCACGGGTCCCAATTTAAAAGAGAGGAAGAGCTGGGTATCATCCACATACTGGGAGACACCCAGCCCAAACCCGCAGATGATCTCTCCCTGTGACTTCGTATAGATATTAAAAAGCATGGGGGAGAGGATGGAGCCCTGAGGCACCCCACAAGTGAGAGCCCAGGGGTCTGAACACTCATCCCCCAACACCACTTTCTGGACATGGCCCAGGAGGAAGGAGGGGAACCACTGCACAGCAGTGCCCTCAGCTCCCCTAGAGGGTCCAGAAGGATACCACGGTCAAAGGTCTCCAAAGCTGCTGCGAGATCCAGCAGAACCAGGAAAGAGCTTTCCCCTTCGTCTCTAGCCCATTGGAAAATATCAAGCAGTGCAACCAGGGTTGTTTCAGTTCCATGATGAGGCCTGAATCGCAATCAGAAGGATAATGGTGGCAGAAAGAAGCTTTCCTGGTCCTGCCCCTCCAAAAGCTCCAGGCCCAAGACTTTCATTAGCTTTCAAGGGGCCATCGGAGTTGCTGGAAGGAGGTGTGCAGAACACCATCCAACCTTCTTAGAGAGTCCATTCTGGATTTGTGTAGGTTTCCCCCCATAGCCTTCTCTTCTCCTGAAGATAACTCACAAGGCAGCTTCCGGAAGCCAAAGGTGATAGCTGAGTGCAGGGTGGGGACCAATGGTGGATAAATTACCCCATAAGGTGCATGACATTCCCCCCCCACCAAAGGTACTACCGCTCCCCTAACACCCAATGACATCATATGCTTATGATCTTTAAGACAAAACAGGAATAAATTCATGAATCCAAACTACAAGAAAGAAGATTCCACCTAAACATTAGGAAGAACTTCCTGACAGTAAGAGCTGTTCGACAGTGGATTTTGCTGCCAAGGAGTGTGGTGGAGTCTCCTTCTTTGGAGGTCCTTAAGCAGAGGCTTGACAACCATATGTCAGGAGTGCTCTGATGGTGTTTCCTGCTTGGCAGGGGGGTTGGACTCGATGGCCCTTGGGGTCTCTTCCAACTCTATGATTCTATGTCCCCAGAAATAACACAACTTCAGGCCATTAGGGAATCAATACTACATTTTCAAGGTACTACACATTGCACTAACAACAGTTTATCTATTTGCCTTGAATATCCTGCTTTTCAGTGTCATTTTAGGATAGTCCTGCATCAGAAGACAGGCACGAGATCAGACAGCACATCACTCTTTAAAGAATCATGCTGCTTTATGAACATTGATTGAGGATTTGGAAAGTTGCTCATGAATTACTATCATTTGACATGGCAAATTAATTTCCTAAAATTTGGGAACATGGGTAGGAGGTGAGGGAATGTAGGAGACGTTGAAATAGGAGAAGGTGCTAATGGAGCTTGATGTGTTCTCTTTGCCTTTGTTCTCTTCCTTGAAACCCAACAGGATTTCCATTCCTCCCACTCTGAAGAAGGGGATGGAGAAGACAGTCAAAACTCCAGGGAATGGTGCACCTTTCGTTTCATTAGGAATAGAAATTAAAATGTGGAATATGCTTCATTGAATGACCACAGATAGTTCACATCAACGACCTCCAACAGGGAAGATACCATTTAAAGGTATGGAGTGCGGAAAGAGCTTTAGCAATAATGGAAAACTTAGAAGACATCAACAGAATAGCACAGGGGAGAAACCATATAAATGTACGGAGTGTGGAAAGAGCTTTAGTGATAATGGAAGCCTCAGAACACATCAACGGATTCACACAGGGGAGAAACCATATAGATGTATGGAGTGTGGAAAGAGCTTCAGTCAGAGTGGACACCACAATAGACATCAACAGATTCACACAGGGGAGAAACCATATAAATGTATGGAGTGTGGAAAGAGCTTTAGTGATAATGGAAGCCTTAGAACACATCAACGGACTCACACAGGGGAGAAACCATTTAAATGTATGGAATGTGGAAATAGCTTTAGTGATAATGGAAAACTTAGAACACATCAACGGACTCACACAGGGGAAAAACCATTTAAATGTATGGAGTGCGGAAAGAGCTTTAGTTTCAATGCAACCCTTAGAATACATCAACGGATTCACACAGGGGAGAAACCATATAGATGTATGGAGTGTGGAAAGAGCTTCAGTCAGAGTGGACACCACAATAGACATCAACGGATTCACACAGGGGAGAAACCATATAAATGTATGGAGTGTGGAAAGAGCTTCTGTTTCAATGCAAACCTTAGAACACATCAACGGACTCACACAGGGGAGAAACCATATAAATGTACGGAGTGTGGAAAGAGTTTCAGTCAGAGTGGACACCTCAATATACATCAACAGACACACACAGGAGAGAAACCATTTGAATGTATGCAGTGTGGAAAGAGCTTTAGTGATAATGGAAAACTTAGAACACATCAACGGACTCACACAGGGGAGAAACCATTTAAATGTATGGAGTGTGGAAAGTGCTTCAGTGAGAATGGAAGCCTTAGAACACATCAACGGACTCACACCGGGGAGAAACCATTTAAATGTATGGAGTGTGGAAAGTGCTTCAGTGAGAATGGAAGCCTGAGAACACATCAACGGACTCACACCGGGGAGAAACCATTTAAATGTATGGAGTGTGGAAAGTGCTTCAGTGAGAATGGAAGCCTTAGAACACATCAACGGACTCACACCGGGGAGAAACCATTTACATGTATGGAGTGTGGAAAGAGATATAGTGATAATGGAAAACTTAGAAAACATCAACGAACTCACACAGGGGAGAAACCATTTAAATGCATGGAGTGTGGAAAGTGCTTCAGTGAGAATGGAAGCCTGAGAACACATCAACGGACTCACACCGGGGAGAAACCATTTAAATGTATGGAGTGTGGAAAGTGCTTCAGTGAGAATGGAAGCCTTAGAACACATCAACGGACTCACACCGGGGAGAAACCATTTAAATGTATGGAGTGTGGAAAGAGCTTCAGTCAGAGTGGACACCTCAATAGACATCAACTGATTCACACAGGAGAGAAACCATTTACATGTATGGAGTGTGGAAAGAGATATAGTGATAATGGAAAACTTAGAAAACATCAACGAACTCACACATGGGAGAAACCATTTAAATGCATGGAGTGCGGAAAGAGCTTCAGGCAGAATGGTCACCTTAGAAAACATCAGCAGACACACAGGGGAGAAACTGTTTAAATGTATGGACTGTGGAAGGAGCTTCAGTCAGAGTGGAACCCTTGATTTATGTCAACAAACTCACACAAAAGCCAAACCTTATAAATATCAGGAAAGTAGATAGAGGTTCAGTCCTAGTGGAAATTCTACATCAACAGACTCACGGACAGGAAGAACTTTAGGAGTTGAAACCCTTCAAACCATCAACAAACTCAAAGAGGAGACACTGTTTAAATGAAAAGATTGCAAAAAGTGCTTTATTTACAATGGAGTGTTTAAGGAACATCCCGGGACTCTCAGATGTAAGAACCCATTTAGATGTATGGAGTGTGGGACATCTTCCTCTCAGAGTCCACTCTTTTCTTCACAGCAATGAACTCAGGAGGAAATCGGTCTTTAACACATGTTGTGTATGTGAAGATGTAATCTATCTTTCAATAGAGAAGGGGAGAGGGTTTATCTGGATTACTTGGTGGTCAGTGAGGGCTGGGCGATATATTGTCCAATACTGGTTTCTTGACCACATCCTGATAACCTTTCAAAAACAATTGATATGGCAACACACCACAGATCACAGTGTGTGTTTCCAGGATGCTCATTGTCTGGAAGCAGCCGGCAGAAAGCTTTGCTTCGTGAAGCCCCTGCAGATGCTGAGTTGCTGACTTCCCTCCCAGGCGACAGGAAGCAAAAGACACACATCCTTTGCCCTGTGTCCTTCCAGACTCTTTCCTCCCTTGCTCCCTTCTGCCGGTGTGTCTGCCTGACTTAGATATCTTGTGTAGTTTATTTTTTTACTGCTGAAACTGGATTTGCTCTCAGGAGCTGTTTTGTGCCTCACTGGGGACCCAGTGAGAACTGTATGCTTTGAAAGCTCAGTAAACTATTACTGAAGAAGTCCTGCTGCCTCTGTGTGTGTTTTTGACCTCAGCATGGGAATTGCTCTACACGTGGCCCCTACCCTGCTGATACTTAGCTCATGCCCTGGAGTTGCTGTACTCAAGCATGGAAGACGGATGCATATGTGTGTGACTGGTTTTTGCACTAAACTCTCTCACCCCCTCCACCGCATGATCTCCAAACACTGATTCCTCACTAGAACTTCTCCCTGCCTCCTACATGTTCTGAAGAAAACTTAAAATACTGTAATTTAATGGGAGATTTCCACCAAGCCTTATTGCAAGAGGGGGAAGGAGGGGCTGCAGGTACCAGGGAGGTCTCCTGGGGGGGCCCTATCTTCCCTCACGAACCCCATGGGGCAACCCCAGAGTTCCTGCTTATTTTGGGGTTTGGGGAAGATAGTATTTTTCCATAGTCCCAGAAGTTATTATTCTTCCTGCCAGAGGACCAGTGTGCATATTATTATCGTACTGAATTTACTGTGGTTGCTGCTGTTGCTGTCATGGACTGGCTGGGTGAAAGGGGGGGAGGCACCAGCTGGGGAACCCCCAAGGGAAGAAGGCTCGGGTCCTGGGTCTTGTATGCCCCCAAAGGCTATCAAAACTCCTAGGTCTGGCCAATTAAAGGCTGATATGGGAGCCATTGGGTCCAGGTCGGTTCTTTCATTTTCTCCTCTCCTCTGGATAAGTGCTCTTTCTTTTGGGGTTTGATTACTTCTGCCTCCTTCAGAGCCCACTGCACCATCAGCTCAGGACTGCTACCCAGGAGTCTGCGTATGCAAACTGCTCTGAACATCCAGGGTGTTTTGTCATGCTTCTAAAGACCTGGTTGGTTAGGTCCAGGTCCTACGAGCCCGGGGGGGGCTGTCCGCAGGGAGTTCTCACTTGTTTGGGGTTCATCGCTCCACCGTATTTGCATTTGAATTTGCCAAAATTGGGCATGCTAGAGACAATACGTAGACATTCACAGAGCTGGGAGCCTGCTGCTGCCTGCTTAAGGCACCCAAAGCTGGCCGAGACACGCGGAGCCACAGCCCACGGCTCCCTCGGTTCAGGCACCCACAGCTGGGTGGGCTCAAAGAAAGCCTTGATTTATCTGAGTCACGGCACCAAATGTTGTGCAGTGGTTCCTTGGTTTGCAACCGCTTTGAATTACAACCGTTTTGGATTGCAACCAAGTCAAACGCCGAAGTCCGTGTCCCTTTTTTTGGATTACAACCCATTTGGGGGGAGGGAGTCCCCATTGGCAAAAGCGCGCCTTGGGTTACAACCTGTTTTGGTTTACAACCGGACCTCCGGAATGGATTACAGTGCTACCTCGGGTTACATACACTTCAGGTTACATACACTTCAGGTTACAGACTCTGCTAACCCAGAAATAGTACCTCAGGTTAAGAACTTTGCTTCAGGATGAGAACAGAAATCGTGCAACGTGGCAGCAGCAGGAGGCGCCATTAGCTAAAGTGGTGCTTCAGGTTAAGAACAGTTTCAGGTTAAGAACGGACCTCTGGAATGAATTAAGTACTTAACTCAAGGTACCACTATATGGTTATAAACCAAGGTACCACTATATACCCCCAAAGGCTATAAAAACTCCTAGGTCTGGCCAATAAACTCAGGAGCCAGGGGAAGATAAGAGTCCAACGATTTTATCACAGGCAGTCAATACAGGGAATGGGAAAGGACTTTTCAACATGTTAAAGAATATTATGGGTTGAGAGACTACTCAGAAGCCCAGCTCGCCAGGGTACAAGTCCCCTGCGGGTCTGTGCGGTCAGTAAACGAAGGAAATTCCAGCTAAGCAATTTGGAGCAAAGAGCAGTCAGTAGACTGAGAACCTTTATTGTTGTGCAACTGGTTCAAACAGCAGTGAGGGAACTCTGACCCTGGGGCGACATTGACTTTTAAAACTTTCCCACCATATCCCAGGATATAGTTCGCACAGCATCATCAATACATCATTGCTACATCACTAAAACGTCAGAAAGGGGAGGGTTCCACCCTTAGCAATCCGCATCCGAGCAGCCACAGACATCAAGGGAGTGGAAATAAAAGGCAGAACCTATAAATTAGGGCTCTTTGCAGATGACCTAATGGTCACAACACCAGACCCCATAAGCACAGCAACCTCCCTAATCAGAGAACTCAACACATTTGCAATGGTGTCGGGCCTACAGGTAAATTTTACAAAGTCAGAAGCTATGTGCTTTAACCCCCCTCCTCACACCCAAAAAGAACTCACGAAGGTCACCAAAATAAAACTTTGCCACACCAAGTTCAGATACCTAGGGGTACAAATAACCAGAAACCTCAATAAATTGTACCTCCACAACTACAAGCCCCTGTGGCGACAAATTAACAAAGACCTAAAGAGATGGAATAACATGAATTTCACTCTCTCAGACAAAATAGCCATGATCAAAATGATCACACTCCCAAAACTAACCTACCTATTCCAAACCCTCCCAATCTGGATCCCCTCAACCCAACTTCGCAGTTGGCAGAGAAAACTACACTCTTTCATCTTCTCACATAAAAAACCAAGAATAAGCTCCAAATGCCTGCACCTCCCCACCTCAGAAGGAGGATGGGGAATCCCCAACATAGAAGCATATTACAATGCCAACCAAATACGCCATATAATCCCATATATACTAGAAGATGAGACAAAACAATGGGTACACCTAGAGAGGGACACAATTGAAAACACCTGCACCACAACATACCCACTCCTCCCAAACAAACTAAAGAAAATTCCCACAACGCTTAACAGGTACACACAGACCATGCTCAAAGCATGGAAAACACAAATAGGCAAACTATCCCCAAGCCCATCCCCACTAATCCCCCTGGCGCACCACCCATTATTCTACCATGCAGCACAAAACCTCCAGACAAAAACCTGGCGAACCAAAGGCTTATATCGCCTAATAGACTTTTATAAAAAATAACAAACCCTTGTCAACACAAGAAATACAAGACAAACTAGAAGACACCCAAATGACCTGGTTAACACAACACCAACTACATGCCCTCTTAAACAACCCAACAGTAAAATCAGCAGCAACTAGGCCCCTGACAACCTTCGAAAACCTCCTCCTAACAACAAAGGGAAACGGTAAAGGGACGGTATCCGCAATATACAAAATACTACTCCAAAATCCCGCAAATCCCCTAGACGCAATCAAAAAACAATGGGAGAATGACATAGGCTATGAGATTAACCCCACTCAATGGACCAGAATGTGGTCTAAACCCCCCTTTAAATCCATATCAACGAAAAGAAAAGAACTCACACTGAAACTCACCTACAGGTGGTACCTAACACCAAGGAAACTAGCGCTAATACACCCAGGAACCTCACCAAAATGCTGGAGAGGGTGCACCTCCACAGGCACATACCTCCACATGTGGTGGGAGTGTCCCAAAATTCAACTATTCTGGACAACAGCCATACAAGAAATATGTAAAATAACTAAGCAAGTAATAGACATCACCCCAGAATTGGCCCTACTAAACATCTTCCAAGACAACAATGCCCATTTACACCACAAAGAACTCATAACCCACCTGCTCTCAGCAGCCAGAAACATCATAACCAGACACTGGAAAGACCTGTCAGGAGTAAGCATGGACCAATGGTTCCAAATAGTATGGGAAACAGCCCTACTAGAAAAATTAACTAATAAACTGAAACTGACACGGGGACAAACAGAAGAAGACGCCTTCACCCCGGTATGGCTCCCCTTTATCACATACACAGCCCAACAGGACAATGACAATAATCCACCAACAGCATACAAATCAATATGGCTAACCTGATCCAAAACACCCACCCACCTCACTCACACACGAAAACAAAGATCACCACAGCCAATCACAAGCAAACAATCACACCCTAGGCCAACCCCAACCTCTCTCACCACCAAAGGAACACAAGTGAACAACACAGGCAACGCTGACACCAAACTCTACATACATTAAACATAATAGAAACACCGCCACCCGACCCCACCCCCATCCATCTTCCCTCTCTCCACCCCCTTTCTTTTTTCTTTCTTTTTTCTTCTCCCCCTAATGCCTCAACAAATGAAACAGATTTGTAAAAACGCTACGTGGAAGAAGAAGAAAAAAAAAATACGAGGCACTACACTTCTGTAAAACAAGAAAATCCTTAATAAAAAATATTTAAAAAAAAAAGAAAGAAAGGGGAGGGTTCCAGAAGATTAGCATAGGTAGATATGTCAGGGCAACACCCAAGTATAAGATTAGCAGAGGCAAACATGTCTCAAGTACCCACCACCCAAAAGGACAACAGAACTTCCTTTGCATGTCTGCAGCCTGAGACAAGTCTGGTGATGAGATTTGGCTTCCCTTGGCTAACAGTGAGCCCAGCAATTGTCACCTCTGGGCATTTCCTGGGGTAGGAGGTGTGTCTACACATCTTCACCCTTGGGGAGGTGGTGCTGGTTTCTGTGTGTTGCCACTGTGCAGTGCTCTTGGAGTCACAAGACTCTGTTTTGCATTCCAGAGACATTCCAGACTGTTGGAAGTCTCACGGAAGACAGGAGACGGATGTGATGTTACTGTTTCCTGTTCCTTTGTTTCTCAGTTGCTCTCTGCTTTCACAGAGAGAGCATGTATATTTCGTTTCTATCTGCATAGTTAGAAATAAAACTCTTTAGCAATGTAGCTAATAAACTTCTCGTCCTTCCCTGCGTGCTGGATACTCTGCTGAATGGGGAGTGTGCCTGGAGCCTCATCAAAGGCTCAGGTCATTACCTAAGCATCATCGGAGGAGCTCCGTCGAACCCAAGTCCGACAGGTGGCAGAAAAAAGAGTCCTTTTTTCCAAGGGCAAAATAGCATTGGAATGGAGGGAACTGGCAAAGGAGTTGATTTTATATGATTTTTTTAAGCTAGGTATCTTCCCTGAGCTGTCAAGCCAAAAGGATACATTCAGGCATAATATTTGTAACATTTAACAACTTTAAAGATGTGCCCCACCCCGCCTTGTAATTTCTGTAACAAATACTTTCCTGGGATTTTTTCTTTTGGGGTGTGTGTCACAGTTCAGCTTCATTCAGAAGAAAACATTGCTAAAGGAGGGGAAATATAAAATGCACATTGAAAACAGCATAATCAGCAAGAGAATAAAATATTATCATAATCCTAGAACACAGACTATATCTTGCTTTTCACCACTTCTGGGTCTTAAAGCAGCTTCCCCCTCTTTCCTCACAGCCTCAGCCCCTCTTGGCCGAGATAGAGACAATAAAATACTGAGACATACACAGTTACAGATAGGTAGCCGTGTTGGTCTGCCATAGTCAAAACAAAAAAAAATCCTTCCAGTAGCACCTTAAAGACCAACTAAGTCAGTTCTTGGTATGAGCTTTCGTGTGCATGCACACTTCTTCAGATACACTGAAACAGAAGTTTCCAGACCCTTCTATATAGTGAGAAGGTGGGGAGGGGTATTACTCAGAAGGGTGGTGGGAATGGGTGATTGGCAGATAGCTGTGATGAGCCTGTTGACGACTCTTAACGACTGCAAGAGGTCTTACAGGAAAAAGCAAGGGGTGAAAAGGTGAAAAATGGCTTTGTCATGTATAATGAGATAAGAATCCAAGGTCTTTGTTCAGACCAGGTTTCTCCATGGTTTTAAGTTTGGTGATAAGTTGCAATTCAGCAGCTTCTCTTTCCAGTCTATTTCTGAAATTCCTTTGTAGTAAGACAGCTACTTTGAGATCTTGTATAGAATGTCCTGGGAGATTGAAGTGTTCTCCTACTGGTTTCTCTGTCTTGTGATTCCTGATGTCCGATTTATGTCCATTTATTCTTTGGCGTAAGGTCTGGCCTGTTTGTCCAATATAGAGAGCTGAAGGACACTGTTGGCATTTGATAGCATACACAATGTTAGACGATGAGCAATTAAATAGTCCCGAGATGGTATGTGTGATGTTGTTGGGGCCAGTAATGGTGTTGTCCGGGTGTATGTGTATGAGACATACACAGAGCTGGGAGCCGGTTATTGGGGGGGGGGTTCTCCCCCCCTCTCTCACACACACAGGCGGCCCTCCAGCCCCAGCTCCCCTGGCTAAGCTGGAAACACGAGTCTCAATGCAAAGCACACAAAAAGAAAACTCCCCCCCAAAAAATGTGCATTTTATCTGCTAGCAAAACACACAGAGCAGCCCTCCCCCTTTTGCCTGAGACACACACAGAGCCACAGCCCACGGCTCCCTCCATTTCAAGGAATGGGGGTCCCGCACAGCCCTCAGGGCACCTCAGCATCCCATAGATTGCTTTCCTCCGGTGGGGAGGGGAACTATTTTGCTTGCTGAGGGCAGGAGTCACAATCCTGTCACATTGCGGGGTGTCAGGCTTTTAGGTAAGGGGGTGAGGCTAGAGTGGGCCCGTCCTGTTCACAGTGAATTCTCAGTCCTTTGGGGTTCATCGCTCCACCACAACCCCACTTTCCCACACCTTTTAACTACCCTCTTCCCCCAAGCACCACAATAGTATTCACACATCCCCCCAGCTGCAAGGCTTCCCTGCGCTTCACCTTGAAAAGTATCAGGATTCAACCCACCATCCCGATGGATTTCTGTCTTGACTGCCGCTCCCCACTTCCTGGATTTAACAGCAGCAATACCTAAAACACGGAGGGATCTAAGCTCGTGGGGTGGGGTGGGGGAGGGAAGGATTTTGCAATATAAACATTGTGGGGTGGGGTTGTTGGAATTCGAGCCCGTCTTGAGGTATGTGCCTATCTGTTCAGGCACCGGCTGAATTCTTTAGACCTCCCTCCGGCGACTCCCGGCAGGATAAACATACGCGAGGTCCGTTCTGGCGATTTTCCTCAGGCTGTGAGGAAAACACACCAACTGCTTCTCCTCCTTCCTGCTCCCTGCATATCCCCAGGGAGGGGAATCAGACACATACAGAAACGTATCTACATGTCTTTATTTGTGTCTTTAGCAGTCATACAGTAAAGATGTCTGCTCTCTTCAACAAACAGAGAGAAACTCAGACTCCACCCATGTACATCCTGTACAGGTCATGTGACAAACCCACTGAGCTAACATCTGGTGCTCAGTACAGAATGGACTGCCCCTTTGTTCCCATGGCAACAGTCACAAACTTCCTGTTTGGCTTTCCAGCCACAAGCAGCAGTCTTGGCTGCTATAGCCTTTGCTTGCTGCCGCATTGCTGCTTTAGAATAACATACTCCCCCTAAAGTATCAATGCGTGCTGCGAGCAAAGCGTCATCCAGAGAAGAAAACAAACAGTTGTTATACTTATAACATTCCCCTGTTGTTTCAGTTCCACCCTTGGAACTACCCGCCACTGGTTTTACCAATGTACCTCTCTGGTTGTGTGACTTCCAAGGAATGAGTGCATCTGCATTACCTTGGTTAGCAACTCTCTGTTGTGCCTTTGTCTCTGACTCAGACACAGCTTCAATCTGACCTTGGTCGTTTACAACAGCAACAGCTAAGTTAGCAAACTCTTGTGAATACCTCTTGGGTGGTACACCCTTCGTTGCTCTCTCAGACCTACGTAAGAGGTGCTGCTCTTCTCTAATTTCTGGTTCAGCCTCTGAACTCTCTGGAGAACCAGTACTAAGCTTAATCAGTGGTTCATCCTCCTCTTCTGAGGGTCTAGTCATTGTGTGAGATTTCCTCTCAATGACTGTGACAACTGAGCTGTCTGAGCTATCGCTGTCATCATCAGTACTACTGAACTCAATAAGACCAAACTCATCATCATCATCATCAGAATCATCATCAACTCCTGTGGGAAATGTTTGAACAATCACTCTCTCCTGTTCAGGAGCACTCTCTAGAAATTTTGTGAGAATCACCTTTCCAGATTCAGACAAAATTACTCTGTAGAGACCCGTTTCATAACCCACAAAAATGCCTCTGGCATTCTTTACTCCACCTGGAGCTTCTGCTCTCACATGAGACCCAAAAACCTTGAAATGGGCAACAGAAGGTTTTCTGTGGAACAGTTTCTCAAAAGGAGAACATCCCAACTCTTTTGAAAACTTTCTCAACCACGTGTAACAATATGACATTAGCGACTCAGCCCAGTACTCATGTGGCAGATGTGAACTAAGCAATTGCGCTTCCATTCCCTTTTGCAATTCTTTGTTCACCCTACTACAGACACATTTGTTCCAAGCTTCTTCGGAACTAGCAGTTTTGTGTCTTATCCCTTTCTTCTTCAGGAACCTCTGGAACTCCTGTAAAAGAAAAATTGGCTTCTCATCTGTGCAAAGACAATCTATGTCAGCATCATGCATATTTTTAACCTTGTCACAAAACTCTTTAAACCTTTCTAAGGCTTCTTTCGGTCTCTCCAAAAGATAAATCCAGACAAAACCTGTAAAAGAATCAACACATATTAGGTAATACTTTGCATTGCCTCTTGTTGTTGTTTAGTCGTTTAGTAGTGTCCGACTCTTCGTGACCCCATGGACCAGAGAACGCCAGGCACCTCTGTCCTCTACTGCCTCCCGCAGTTTGGTCAAACTCATGCTGGTAGCCTCAAAAACACTATCCAACCATCTCGTCCTCTGTCGCCCCCTTCTCCTTGTGCCCTCCATCTTTCCCAACATCAGGGTCTTCTCCAGGGTGTCTTCTCTTCTCATGAGGTGGCCAAAGTACTGGAGCCTCAGCTTCACAATCTGTCCTTCCAGTGAGCACTCAGGGTTGATTTCCTTCAGTATGGAGAGGTTTGATCTTCTTGCAGTCCATGGGACTCTCAAGAGTCTCCTCCAGCACCATAATTCAAAAGCATCAATTCTTCGGCGATCAGCCTTCTTTATGGTCCAGCTCTCACTTCCATACATCACTACTGGGAAAACCATAGCTTTAACTATACGAACCTTTGTTGGCAAGGTGATGTCTCTACTTCTCAAGATGCTGTCTAGGCCTGTCATTGCCCTTCTCCCAAGAAGCAGGCGTCTTTTAATTTCGTGGCTGCTGTCACCATCTGCAGTGATCATTGAGCCCAAGAAAGTAAAATCTCTCACTACCTCCATTTCTTCCCCTTCTATTTGCCAGGAGGTGATGGGACCAGTGGCCATGATCTTCGTTTTTTTGATGTTGAGCTTCAGACCATATTTTGCGCTCTCCTCTTTCACCCTCATTAAAAGGTTCTTTAATTCCTCCTCACTTTCTGCCATCAAGGTTGTGTCATCTGCATATCTGAGGTTGTTGATATTTCTTCCGGCAATCTTAATTCCGGCTAGGGATTCATCCAGCCCAGCCTTTCGCATGATGAATTCTGCATATAAGTTAAATAAGCAGGGAGACAAAATACAGCCTTGTCGTACTCCTTTCCCAATTTTGAACCAATCAGTTGTTCCATATCCAGTTCTAACTGTAGCTTCTTGTCCCACATAGAGATTTCTCAGGAGACAGATGAGGTGATCTGGCACTCCCATTTCTTTAAGAACTTGCCATAGTTTGCCGTGGTCGACACAGTCAAAGGCTTTTGCATAGTCAATGAAGCAGAAGTAGATGTCTTTCTGGAACTCTCTAGCTTTCTCCATAATCCAGCGCATGTTTGCAATTTGGTCTCTGGTTCCTCTGCCTCTTCTAAATCCAGCTTGCACTTCTGGGAGTTCTCGGTCCACATACTGCTTGAGCCTTCCTTGTAGAATTTTAAGCATAACCTTGCCAGCGTGTGAAATGAGTGCAATTGTGCGGTAGTTGGAGCATTCTTTGGCACTGCCCTTCTTTGGGATTGGGATGTAGACTGATCTTCTCCAATCTTCTGGCCACTGCTGAGTTTTCCAAACTTGCTGGCATATTGAGTGTAGCACCTTAACAGCATCATCTTTTAAAATTTTAAATAGTTCAGCTGGAATACCGTCACTTCCACTGGCCTTGTTATTTGCAGTGCTTTCTAAGGCCCATTTGACTTCACTCTCCAGGATGTCTGGCTCAAGGTCAGCAACCACACTACCTGGGGTATACGGGACCCCTGGTATAATTCCTCTGTGTATTCTTTCTTTCTGGTATAATTCCTCTGTGTATTCTTGCCACCTCTTCTTGATGTCTTCTGCTTCTGTTAGGTCCTTTCCACTTTTGTCCTTTATTATGGAAATCTTTGTACGAAATGTTCCTTTCATATCTCCAATTTTCTTGAACAGATCTCTGGTTCTTCCCATTCTATTGCTTTCCTCTATTTCTTTGCATTGCTCGTTTAAGAAGGTCTTCTTGTCTCTCCTTGCTATTCTTTGGAAATCTGCATTCAATTTCCTGTATCTTTCACCATCTCCCTCGCATTTTGCTTGCCTTCTCTCCCCCGCTATTTGTAAGGCCTCATTGGACAGCCACTTTGCTTTCTTGCATTTCCTTTTCATTGGGATGGTTTTCGTTGCTGCCTCCTGTATAATGTTACGAGCCTCCATCCATAGTTCTTCAGGCACTCTGTCCACCAAATCTAAATCCTTAAACCTGTTCCTCACTTCCACTGTGTATTCATAAGGGATTTGACTTAGATTGTATCTTACCGGCCCAGTGGTTTTTCCTACTTTCTTCAGTTTAAGCTTGAATTTTGCTATAAGAAGCTGATGATCTGAGCCACAGTCAGCTCCAGGTCTTGTTTTTGCTGACTGTATAGAGCTTCTCCATCTTTGGCTGCAGAGAATATAATCAATCTGATTTCGATGCTGCCCATCTGGTGATGTCCATGTGTAGAGTCGTCTCTTGTGTTGTTGGAAAAGCGTGTTTGTGATGACCAGCTTGTTCTCTTGACAGAACTCTATTAGCCTTTGCCCTGCTTCGTTTTGATCTCCAAGGCCAAACTTGCCAGTTGTTCCTTTTATCTCTTGACTCCCTACTTTAGCATTCCAATCCCCTATGATGAGAAGAACATCCTTCTTTGGTGTCACTTCTATAAGGTGTTGTAAGTCTTCATAGAATTGGTCAATTTCAGTTTCTTCAGCACCAGTAGTTGGTGCATAAACTTGGATTACTGTGATGTTAAAAGGTCTGCCTTGGATTCGTATCGAGATCATTCTATCATTTTTGAGATTGCATCCCAGTACAGCCTTCGCCACTCTTTTATTGACTATGAGGGCCACTCCATTTCTTTTACGGGTTTCTTGCATTGCCTCTAGATGGTGCTAAAGGACCAATCACATCAGCATACACCCGCTGAAATGCCTTGTCGACCCTCGAGGTGACCTGCTTGGCGTTCTTCTTGGCTACACCTGTAAAAGAAATCATGTTAGAATCACAAGAATTACATTCCATGTAATCACTTTGATCAAAAGTCAACAAATACAGTCCATCTTTCTCTTTGACAGAAAGATACAACTCTCCATCTTTGTAGATCTCGCATTTCTCATCATCATAGGACAGTTTTAGTCCCTTCTTGGTGATCTGCGAAACGCTGAGCAGATTAAACTTCAACTCTGGAACCAAATAAAAATTGTTTATAGTCAAGTTCAGACTTTTAAGATACACAGTCCCAATTCCGGTGGCTTCCAGCTTTTGACCGTTGGCTAGTTGCACAGCAAAGCTTTGCTTCTCAAATGTAGAAAATAGTCCTCTGTGTCCTGTCATGTGAACCGTCGCGCCCGTGTCTAGGACAAAGAAGTTTCCCACCTCTGGTGTGGCTTTTAGCGACATCAAAGCTTTTGCAGTCTTTGCCTTTGGCTTGGTGTGACCTTTGTCTGTCGCCTCAGACTTTGCGGAGCTCGCCTTAGCTCCTCTGTTCTTACGTGGCTTCTTGCAGTACCGCTGAAGATGCCCAATGTGGTCACAATTGTAGCATCGGACAACGTTCAAAGCTACAGCATTTTCTCCAGTAGCAACAGCAGTAGGGGCGTTAGAACTCCGTTCTTTGCTCCCCTTGTCCTTGACTTCCAGGGCGGCAAGTCTGTCATGTTCATTCAACACGACGGCAAAGACCCTCTCCGAAGTGAGATCCGCTGCTGGGAGAGACCCCAGCTGACTGGCAACTGTTTTGTAAGTCCGATTCAGGCTGTTGATCACCATGAAGCAAAACACTTCCTCCTGCAGACGGAAGTTGCGTTCCACCATCTGTTGACGCAGAAATTTCATTTCCGTCAGGTGCGCTTGAACATCTCCATCAGGCGCAAGCCTCAGGTTGGTCAGCTTCTCAAAATACAGCAACGCTGAAGAACCTGCATCTCTCTGATGTGTCCGTCTCAGCGTGTTCCAAACATCTTTCGCGTGGTCTAAATCTTGTATGTGGATCAGCTGCGAATCTGACACGCACAGAATTATAGCAGTTCTGGCCTTCACATCCTGTGACTGCCAAGCACGCGTTGGTGCTGCTGGAATGGGGTTCTCAATCACCCCAAACAGTCTCTGATTCTGCAGCAGGGCCTTCATCTTAATAGACCAAGATGCATAATTGTCACTGGTCAGGAGGTCTGGAGTAGGCAGGCCTCCCCCCTTCTTGGCATCCATCTTGAGTCCTTGCATTGACTCTCAAACACAAGCCTCTAAAATCCAATAGCTGGCTTGTTTACACTCTGTGCCACCTGGCAGCTCTGAACGCTAGCCGCATTGGAATGTTTCTTCCAAGAGTTCCTTTGGAAGGGCCTAGTCATAACAAAACCTTGTTTTTGCCTCTCCGAGGCAAAAGCCTGACTCGTCCAGCCCTCTCGTGAAACTGGCCTTCGTTGCTAAGCAACAGCATTCCTTTTCCTTGAACAGGAAAAACCACAGGAATGTTTGGAATGCAGTTTCTCTTTTGACTGGAGCTGTTTTCCCAAACGTTGCTCCCTCGAAGCAGAGAATAAATCAATCTGCATTCACACTTCTAAGCCCGAAAATCTCATACCTGGGCTCCGTAGCTTGGCTTTCAGATTCTTCTGGTCAGCTTCTGGCTGCAGAGAATCAGCCTTCCACCTCAGGCTTCCATGGAGGCCACTTCTTGATGCAGAGGTCGATGAAAACAGCAACCATCCTCTGCTACCACTGTTGGAATTCGAGCCCGTCTTGAGGTATGTGCCTATCTGTTCAGGCACCGGCTGAATTCTTTAGACCTCCCTCCGGCGACTCCCGGCAGGATAAACATACGCGAGGTCCGTTCCGGCGATTTTCCTCAGGCTGTGAGGAAAACACACCAACTGCTTCTCCTCCTTCCTGCTCCCTGCATATCCCCAGGGAGGGGAATCAGACACATACAGAAACGTATCTACATGTCTTTATTTGTGTCTTTAGCAGTCATACAGTAAAGATGTCTGCTCTCTTCAAGAAACAGAGAGAAACTCAGACTCCACCCATGTACATCCTGTACAGGTCATGTGACAAACCCACTGAGCTAACATCCGGTGCTCAGTACAGAATGGACTGCCCCTTTGTTCCCATGGCAACAGTCACAAACTTCCTGTTTGGCTTTCCAGCCACAAGCAGCAGTCTTGGCTGCTATAGCCTTTGCTTGCTGCCGCATTGCTGCTTTAGAATAACAGGGGTACCCCACTTTGCAAGTGGATTGCCGGGATCAGCCCCTCCCCCATTCTCCTGATTCTCAGGAGGAAGAGGGGAGGGGGGACGCCTTCCTCTGCTCCCCGCCCCCCCAAATTCCACCCATTCCGGCACATCCTTCCCAGACCCCGCCTCCGCAAAGCCCAAATCCCCTCCCCAATATGTTGCTCCTCTTCCTCGCCATCCGGCTCCTGCTTTGAGAAAGTGGGGGGGTGAGCCCCCCTCCCAAACTGCCTGCTTCTCCCGCAAGTGGAGCTTCTGCGCCGGATTGCTGCTCTGCGCCGTAGCTCTAGGGGGCGCGCTTTCGGAAAGGGGAGGAGGGGCGGCAGGTAAATCCCCCCCACCCACGTGGATGTTGCAGGAAAGGAAAGGAGAATCGGGAGGGAGGACAAGAGGTAAAGGGGTCGCGGGGGGGAAGGGGAGAGGAGGATCCAGAGACCCCGCCAGCTCCCCAAAGCGCCTCTCGTGGATCTGGATCCCTGCACGCGTACAATGAAGGAGGTTTTCCTTTGACCCTTAGGAAGCCCACCCAGGGGATCCCACGAGGCCCCCTCGACCCATTTGCCCGGGCAGGCATCCCTGGGACTCTGTGGGTTCCGCGCGGAAAGAGGTGGGCCATGAAAGGGTTAACGGGCGTGATGGAGGCTTTGATAGTGACCCCCCTGTCCTCCCCTGCTCGTCTTGGGTGGGGGGCCCTCCGGAGGGAGAGATGGGGGCGCAGGTCGTGGGGTAAGCCGCGCCAAGGGGGACCTCTGGGTTCAGTGGAGACTCTGGGACAGAGGGAGGGAGTCGAGGAAGTGGGGAGGGGGAGCATCCCTGGGGCAGGGAAGGGCAGAATTGGGGGGGGGGAGATAGGAAACCAGTCTTGGGGAGACTTATCCATAGTGGCTCCCGTGGGGATTCTCTGGAGGGGCCGCCTTGGCTTCTCCCTCCCACCCAGGAATCGGCCATCCCTTCAAGGCAGCCAGAGGGATCCCTGGAAAGTGGGGGGTCCGGTCCCCCCACCCCTTCCTTCCTGGAGCCTCTATCCTCTTTACACCCCATAAGCCCCTGACCTGTCCAGACTGTTGCAGGAATCTATGTATAGGTTGGGGGTGGTTGCCCCTCCAGCAGATATCATGCACATGCAGCCCACCACCAAAATCAGCACAATCACTTTTGTGATTTCTTCCCACAAAACACTTCATCACAGTTTCTTCCTATCTATTCAAAGGGCCTCTGCTGCACAAAACCAAATGTATGAATTCACTGATAAATGTCTCTGTGTACTGGCTCACTGGGGTAACTTCAGAAATTCCTATAGACATGTGAGCTCAGCTCCTCAGCAGCCACTCTGCCTGAGTGATAATCCCTGGCATCCTGATACCTGAGTGCCAGACAGGTAGCCATTCCACAAAGAACCAACCCAGATGAAGACAAAAGGGTGTGATTAGCTTGGCTGGGAAACAGGGAATGTCTACCCTCCCTTTCTCACAGGTGGGCTCACCTGGGCGGGTGCCTCCCACCTGCTTGGGCCGGCCTTTGACCCGCCCTTGGTCAGGAAGGACAATGGATGGCCAGCCGGGGGTGGGGCAAAGGCCAAAGAAAGGAGGCCGACCCCTTTGTCCAAGCCTCTTTTGGTTTTCTTCCTTCCAGCATCAGGATCCTCAGGAGTGTGTCCTGGCAGCCAGATTAAGGTACGTTCTGGCCTGATTGGAAGGGGCATGGCCCCTCCGCCAGGCTAGGCCATAATTTTGTGGCTTTTCTTTCTGGGCGGGCGCCAAGCTAGGATGCAGGGGCAACCTTTTTGTTTTGCGGTGGCGGGGGGGGGCATAGCCATCCACCACCCTCTAGCTGTAAGCCGCATGTCGGCCATTTCCCTTCTTGGGGGGGGGGGATAAGTCAGGCCACATGGCGGTCATGTTTGTTTGCACTTCCTCCCCCCTTGTTCCACTCTGGCTACTGACGCACTTCTGCTCCTAGAAGGGAAATGTAAATATCTCTTTTCTTTCACCAGATAGATGTTTGGTGGAGGGCAAGGGGAACCATGGGGCAGGGTCCAGGATGCTCAGATTACAGCCACCAGACCTCCCCTTTCATAATGTATTTTGGGGACTGTAACATTGGGATTAACAGCTAAATCAAATCAAATCCGTTTATTGTGAGGACCATGCCTGTGCACAAAAATCAACACTACAATAGTTAAAAATATTAAAATTCATTACATACTATGCCAACAAAACCTTCTTCCCACAAAATAGAAAAGGAGGGAAAACGAGCAGCGAGTTAAACAGACGATGAAGGGGTCTTTACATTGTCGTCCATAAATCTGGCTTTCATGGCCTTCATCACAAAGACCGCTACCACATGGGTAATGCGTGGGTTTGCATCAACTAACAAAAATTTTACTCTATCTTCAGGACTGGTTATAGAGTTGGGTATAATTTGCAGCAATGCGTCTCTAAAGCCCGAGTAAATGGGGCAATAGAGGAAGTAATGTGTTAAGATCCTCTTTAATTTTCATAAGGCAAGGACATAAACAATGTTCTACTGGGGTTTTTGTTTATCTACCGGTCAGATAAGCAGTTGGCAATGTTTGAAACCGTGCCATAGTGAAAGCTCTCCGAAGGGTGGGATCAGTGATCTCCACCAAGTAATTGGCACAGATTTTGACTGCTTTTACTCGGGGGAACCAGTAGGAAAACCCAGAGTTTTTTATCTTGGTGGAGTCCAAAAAGGAGTCTTTTTCAAAGATCCATTCCCGAACTTTATCAGGGCTCCACAATTTGAGAGTATTAAACTCAGGTAGGTTGTATCTGGATAGAATGTCTAGTAGGCTTTTATGCCAAGTGGTATTATTTTGTAATGATACAAAGGCTTGTTTAGCCAATAAGGTGTTCGGGGCATCTATGAGGTTGGTGAAAAAATGCAGGAATCTTAAGTGGGCCCTGGCAGACACAGAAGGTAATCCTACTTCCACTCTTAGGAGAGCTGCCGGAGTACTCTGAGGGAGGCCTAGAATTCTTCTGAGATAAAATTTTTGGAAGATTTCAAGCCGTTCTAACAGCTTCTGATTCCATCCCCAGAGTTCTACTCTGTATAACATCTGGGGAATCACTTTTCCAACAAAAGTTTTTAGTGCCGGGGTCGCCAGTTGCCCTCCCCTCGAATAAAAAAAGCTGAGCAGAGCACCAGTTGTCCTACGTGTTAGAAGGGCTACAGTCTTGAAGTGGGCAAGCCAGCTAGATGTAGCTTGGAAAATGATACCAAGATATTTAAAGAAGAGACATTGTTCAATTTTGTGTTCATCTAGAGACCATCTAAATGTGTGGCGAGCTCTAGTAAATACCACAAATTTTGTTTTATCATAGTTTATCTTTAGAGAGTTTTGGGAACAATAAGCTGCGAGCCCCTCCAGCATGCTGAGTAGGCCCCTTCGAGTGAGTGCCATGACCGCCATGTCATCAGCATATAGCAGTATATTCAGGTGTTTGCCTTCCAGGGCAGGAGCTGATGACTTATACTTTGTCATATGTTGAACAATGTCGTTTATATAGAAATTAAAGAGGAACGGCGCTAACAAACAGCCCTGCTTAACCCCTTTCCCCAGTGGCAGTGGGTCAGTATAGTTGCCTGACATCCCAGTTCTGATTTTAACTGTGGTGTGTGAATGTAACTCTCTAAGTATTTTGAGAAGTCGTCTATCAATATCTGTGTCATATAGTTTTTGCCATAATTTGTCCCTACAGATTGAGTCAAAAGCGGATGTGAGATCTACAAAAGCCACAAAATGTTTGCTCTTATGTGTCTTTGTATACTTATCTATCATTGTCTGTAGTACCAAACAATGGCCTATTGTACTATGGCCCTTTCTAAACCCTGCCTGTTCCGGATTAAGCAAGTTAGAGTGGTCAGCCCAGTCAACCAATTTATTTAGCAGGTGGCGAGTATAAAGTTTATACGCAATGTCCAGGAGACTTATGGGGCGATAGTTTGAGGGGTCTTGGGGGTCTCCCTTCTTGGGGGCTACCAGGCTCACTTTCCAGTTTTCTGGGATTTTGCATGTATCATTTATTGCCGTAAAAAGTTGGGCCAAAAAAGCAGCCCACCACTGGGCATTTAGTTTAAGCACCTCAGGAGGAATCATATCTTCACCGGGAGCTTTGCCATTCTTGAGTGTTTTAATTAGCTGTAAACATTCTGATTCGGTAACAGGATCCCAGCCCATTAATAGATCGTTTTTAATAGGAGGAAACTGGCTCGGTTTAGCAATGTTTGGAGCTGTACATAGCCAGGGAAAATGTTGGTACCATAAGTTAGATGAAATACTATTGGTTACAATTTTCCCTTTGGGTGAAACTCCCTGAGCAATTATTTCCCAGAACTTTTTATCGCCCCGCAATTTGATCGCCTTGTCGAGTGCCTCCCATTGTTCCTTTCTATAGAGGGATTTCTTAAATTTTAGAGTATTTTTATAATGAGAGTGCCACCTGCGCAGGTTTTCCACTGAGGACAGGGTCCCTTCCTGTTTTACCTTATTTTGTAATTTCCTAAGCAAAGATCTTAGATTCCTACAGTCTTTGTCAAACCAGGCCCTCGAATTATTTTGTTGTTTGGGAGGGTTGGAGTTCGTAAGTAGTGGGAGGAGCGACTCTGAGACCTGCTGAAATGTTAAAAAGGGGTCAGAATTAGATAAAATACATTGGTCTCTCAAGGCCAGTAAATCTGATGAATGCAGGTGTAGTTTGATTTTGAATTCCAGGTCGCTGTTCCATTTACGCCTACGAAGGGCCAGAGTTGGAGGTGGGTCTGCACAGTGATTACGGTATTGCGGATCCTCCAAACCACGGGGAATTAGTGAGATTGATATAGGGAGGTGATCACTCTCAGTTCTGTTGAAAGTCCTAAAGCCCTGTGACCTCTCCAAGAGTTTTGGGGAGACCAGGATATAATCAATAACGCTTGCACCTCTAGGCCCAAGGAAAGAAAAGAACCCCCCTGACCTGTCCATATGGGTACCATGCAAATTATACAGATTATGTTTGAAGGCAGTCTCCATTAATGTAATGCCTGCCTTATTCAAGACCTTATCGTCAGAGGACCAGGGAATAAACCAATCTGCCTCTGGCAGTAACTGAGATTTAGAGCAGTACGTATTAATGTCATTTCCTATCCCGGCGTTGAAATCACCTGCCAGCAGGATATCCATGCCAGGGAATTCTAGTTCAGCCTTCTCCAAACATAGCTCTAAATCTTCCCAGATTTGTGACGACTGGGAAGGGGTGCCTATGGGAGGGATATATATATTAAAGCAGAGGAAATCTCCTCCTTCACTGCTAGAAATAAGTAGGATTTGTAGGTTGTTACTCTTCGCCCACTGCTGTTGCCAGACCTTGCACTTTAGCTTGATAGAAACAAAAGTGACTAAGCCACCACTAGGTCGGCCTCGGAAATTTGGTTTTATCGCAGGGGTAGCAAAGACTTTGTATCCCTGAAGAGAAGGGACATGGAGATCTAGACACCATGTCTCCTGTAGACATATAATCTGAAATTTTGTAAGGAAATCCAGAAGGCCGACGTCACCCTGCTTAGATAACCATCCCGCCACGTTCCAAGATAGAATGTGGAAATAGGGTGATGGTGGAAATAGTGGCAGTCAATCTCTTTTCCGGTGGTTTGGGGCTCCTGAGTTAGGCTCCTCCTCCTTCTGCTCTGCTTGGTGGTTCCAGGTTTGAGGTCGCTGGTCCCTAGGTAGGTGTGATGGCTTTAACTGGGGGGCCAATAGGTTGATTTGGCCCAGAGGATCTTCGATGACACCATTACAAATATCATGATGATCAGCTGATGTGTCATGATGTTCAGCTGGTTTTTGCAGAGCGAGGGCTTTGCCGACCCGTATAGGCTGTACAGGTAGCAGGTCAACAGCTGAATCTTGTGTCGGTACTGCTAGCGGGTCAAAATTTGACAAATGCTGTGGATCTTGATTGCGTATTGGGCTTAAAATAATGGAAGCCTCCAATTCTGGCATCGAGGCATATGAGGACGAGAGCATTTCAAACTGGTCTTGCTTGGGTAGTCCAATACCAGGCTCGTTGCACGTAGAGACCAGGGTACCAAGCGGGGGGTGTAGAAAATCAATTAAGTCATTTGCGGGCAGGCTTGCCACTCTCTGAGGGGTAATGTGTCCCGGCTCCATTCCCCCGACTATTTGTTCTTTATGGTGCACAGGCCCGGCATCAGCACAGACAGCACCTATCCTGGTGCATAGCGGTGTGCGGGTCAGATTGGTGAATATCCTTGTGAAATAGATGTGCCATTTTCTTGTACGGTTTCTTAGTCCTAGAATCTTTGCAACGCAGTGGGCAGATCTAAAGTTAATAACCATACGTCTCACATAAGGTCCAGAAGGCAGCCATGAGATGTCCACGATATCTACGGGGCGTAGTGTCTGCCCCAGCAGTTGGGACAGGGAATTTGCGACCGAATGTTTATCCGCCCATTTGTTGTGATTCAAGGGGTGGTTTCCCACCAGTACTGCAAGTTTGCTGTTCTGGAGTTGCAGACTTGAGTTTTGTACTTGGTTGGGCAGGCATCTCACTTGTTTTTGTGCAAGGTTAGCCTGCACAGTTGAGCAGGGGTGAGCAGAGTTTGCAATATTGTTAAGCTGAGGAAGTGAGGGGGGGGGGGGCAACTGAACAAGCCAAAGGCTTTTTCAAGCTTCTTTTCAATCCCATCCAGCCTTTTATATAGGATGGTGATGGTATGTGTTATCAACTCGGTCTGGCAGATTAGCAGTTCCAGTGCCTCTCGGTCCTTGTTTAACTGGGCTGGTGGCTGGGATAGTTCAGGTGAAGTTTTTTGTAGGGACTCAAGAGTCTGTTCCATCTGTTCCTTCATACACAGGCTCAAGGCTAGTTGTGGGCCGTCCACAATGCCGGCAGGCTCCTCATGAGTAGTGCTGGGAGCAAGGGCCTCATAACTGTTTGCTGTAGGGAAGTTTCTGCAGATCTCACTTAGGTCATTGTCAGGCAGGAAATCCCTGATATTTGTCTGTCTTTTGGCCATGCTCGCAGCTTTGTTGGAATGCTGCCTGCAGCGTTTCTTCCCTCTCATGTCGGCAAGAAAAATAGGGAGAGGATTTCTTAAAATTGCAGGGTCAGGGCAGGTTGTGCTGTTAATGAGCCCTACTCCCTTTAACAGTCTTTATCTGCCGCGTTTATCTTTATCTGCTGCGATTTCTTGCAGATTTATGAGAGAAGTAGAAATAATCTGAACCATAAACCATAAAACTTCTAAAATAAATGCCTTAAGGCATCTTAGGGCCCTTAGAACCCGCCAAAGCAGATAGTAAAAACAAAGCTTTACCGAGCATAGGACAAGGCTGCCGTTCACGTCGCCATCTTGGAAGTCAGATCATTGGTCATTCTTTTTTCGGATTAACAGCTAATAAAATTTTGGGTTCTCTTTTGTACGGGACTTCCATCTTGTTTCACCTGGTGGCAGGTGGGAGTCCTGTCGCGACCGTCTTCAATAAATACCAAGCCTACTGGCTGCTGTTTTGCTCTGGTATTCCTGGCTGGTGTCCTTGTTTTTTCTCCAGGGGGTCCTCAGATTTCTCCATTAGCAAGACGCACCTTCCCTCCTGCAAGCTTCACCCGCTTCCCACCCCATAAGCCCCTGCCCTGTCCAGATAATAATAATAATAATAATAATAATAATAATAATAATAATAATAATTATTTATATCTCACCATTCCCCGGGCGAAGCCGGGCTCATGATCAATTAATTAAAATGCATTCTAAAAGCAATTCATTCTAATATAAAATCAAAATCAAATTAATGGCAGATACAGCAATTCTGCCCAGTCCAACCATTGTTCCCCCTGGCGAGGAGAGGAAATCCTGAGAGGAAGAGAGGAGGGGAGAGGCCTTCTCAGAAATGGCTCTTTGTTTCCACAATCCCACCCAGGAAGCAGCCAGAAACCTTTTCCTCTCTCTCAGGCTTCCATCTTTAAGCGTCTCTTCTCTGCATGGTTCATTGAGGATGCAGAAGATGTACACCTGTTGTCAGGAACAGGGGTGCCGAGACCATGGAATGGCTCTCAGGATTGATATAGAAGTTGTATCTCAAAGGCATTTTTGTTCCTCTAACTTTTTGTAGGCAGTGTCAGACTGACAGACAAGCTGAGATACAATCCATCAAAATTCAATGACAGCGGCTGCGTGAATCTTCCCAGTCAAAGGACCCATTTTCATGATAGACAGCCCCCGTGGCTGGAGGCTCAACACCCAGGGTGTGCCTATACAGGCCAAAGACTGCCAGCATTAGCACAGGTGAGGTGTGTGACCCCCCCACAATCGACAGGCTGTATGTAAATGAGAGTTTGTGGGTGGGATTATCATTTACGGCAACTCTGTTGCTCCCACAAGGGAGCACCTAGGGGTCAGAACACTCCTCTCCCAAGACCACTTTCTGAACAAGGCCCAGGAGGAAAGAGGGGAACCACTGCAGAGCAGGGCCCCCAGCTCCCCTAGAGGGTCCAGAAGGATACCCTGGTTGACGGTCTCCAAAGCCGCTTAGAGATCCAGCAGAACCCGGAAACAGTTTTCCCCTCGGACTCTAGCACATCGGAGATCATCATCCAGTTCAACCAGTGCTGTTTTAGTCCCATGATGAGGCCTGAATCCCAATTGGAAGGATAATGGTGGAAGAAGCTTTCCTGCTGTTGCCCCCCCCCCAGTCATTCAGTTTGTACTTACACGACACACACAACATACACGACGTTTTTCTTATAAGTTTATAGTAAATCAACTGTACATCAGATTTACCGTATTTTCCCCTCTATAACACGCAGATTTTGTCTCCTAAAAAGTAAGGGGAAATGTCCATGCGTGTTATTGAGTGAATGTGTGGTCCCTGCAGCCAACTGGCCCGAGTGCATCACACATTTTCTTTTCTTTCTTTTTTAAATGATATTTATTAAAGTTTCCAATAAAAACATATAAACACAAACAACAATAAAAAGATACACAAACAAAAAACAGAAAACAAGTATAATTTCAAACCTTATTTTCTTAAACCTAATTTCCCCGACCTCCTCATACCTCCCCCATCTGTATTCTAATTTCATTATCAAATCAGCAAATCCATTCCCTTATTTCCCATAGTTTTTGATAATTCTGTTCTTTTTCCTGATCAACACCCCTGCAAACCACATAATTTTGCATCACACATTTTCTTCGAGGGTCATCTTCGTTGCGGTCAGCAGAAGCCAGGGAAGTGCTTCCTAGGAGGTTTGGCCACTCTGCAGCGCGACTGTGTGTTTGCTAGTGGGTGTGCTTTGTGAGTGTGTGGTTGCCTGTGTTAGTTCGCTAGCATGGGTGCTTAGAGGGTGTGAGAGAGTGACGGACTGCTGCATCTTCTCCTGCAATTTGCCTTTTAAAAATTTGGAAGCAGCGGGGCAGTAAAAACCACCTCTGAAAGCCCCATTTTTCCCTTCTAAGGCTGCAGCTCGGCTTGGGGAGCCCTGAAGCCCTGCCTTGTTCTTGAGGGATCTTTGAGGTTTTCCCTTTAGCTTTAACCCAGCCCCCTTATTTTACCAGTTTATCTTCATTCTCAGTGTGGTAAATTGATTGCAGGCAGCCACACGTGAGTTCGAGCATCCCAAGAGAGAAAGCTATTGCTTTCCTGCATTCTGCCTCAGGGTCTTACTGCCCACCCTCTTCTGTTTCATTACCGTGTTTGCTCAAACGGAACAAAGAGCAGAGGAAACCCCTCCCCTCCAGGCAAGCAGAGGGGAAAGCAGAGCGCCCTTCCTTCTAATTCCTCTCCGTGCTGTGCTCCGGTGCTGCTGCTGCGTCTAGGGACTTGCAGGCAACATGCAGTGGGGGGGGGGTGTCGCGTATTCTACGCGAAGCTTTCAGCAGAGACGCTAAGAGTTCCAGGGTTTTCTAGTGCAGTCTTTTTTAATGTGAGCTATTTACACAGGCATGTACAAAAGAAACAGTCCATACAGAGTACTTACAAACGAATACTCTCCTCCACCACAGCTCTACAGCACAACCACCATACAGGACAACCACCACACCAACCACACCCACTGTTACACAGGCTTTCTTTTTAAAGCAGGTGATACTAATTACACTCCTGCTGAGTCACTCTGACCCAGCAGAGTATTGCATCATCCTGAAGCCTGCAGGCTTATCCAGTATCCTGCAAATCCCAACACTCCTCCTTAAGTCAAAGGCTTGAGACCTAATAATTCTCTTAAGTCTCGAAATTTAGGAGCATCCAAACATTTTGTATACAAATCTGCCACATTACATTTTGTGTTACAGTGCTGTACCTTTAACACATTTCTTTCCAAAGCATTTTTCACATTTCCGTATCTTATAGCTATATGTTTGCTCTTGCTTTTAAAGTTCTGTTGGTTAGCAAGCTGTTGTGCAGCCATGTTGTCACTTAGCACAGTGATTGGCATTTCAGAAGGGATTCCAAGCTCTTTTGTTAGGCAAGCAAACCATTCTATTTGTGATACACATTCACTTATGGCTGAGTACTCTGCTTCACAAGTACTTGTGGCAACAAATGTTTGTTTCTGGGATTTCCACTGAACCAGGGCATTTCCAATATATATGGCATAGCCAGTGGTAGACTTTCCATTTTCTCTGTCCCCCCAGCTGGCATCAGCGTATGCATACACTTGCTGATCATATCCTGTATCCAGCACCAGTTTGTAATCTTTTGTGCCTTTCAGATACCTTAGGATTCTTTTAAGTGCTAGCCAATCTCTCTGAGCCGGGTCTGCACTTCTTTGGCTTAACATGTGCACTGCCAATGTTATGTCAGGTCTTGTCCAACAACTTAAATATAACAGAGAACCCAACAGAGAATGAAACGCTGTTGCATTCTCACATTTTTGCCCTTCTGGTTCATTTTTGTACTGGGTAGTTATGGGAGTATCAACCTCATTTGCCCTCTCCATTCCATATGTCTTTAGTAACTTTTCAATTTTTTCCTTCTGACTCAGAGAGTAGACGCCCTCTTCATTTCTCTGAACCTCTACTCCTAAGTAATTCTGAATCTCTCCCAAATACTTCAGTTTGTATTTGTTACCTAGGCTGTTCATAAACCAAGACACTTGCTTTTGTGCAGTTGTTATTAGACAGATATCGTCAACATACAAAAGTAAATAACAAACACTTCCTTGCACCACTGCTGAATATAAGCAGGAATCAGCCAGGCTTTGTTTGAATCCCATCTTTTTCAAAGTTGTGTCTATGCATTCATGCCATAGACGTGCACTTTGGTGCAACCCGTATAGTGCCCTTTGCAGCTTTAACACCATGCTGTCTTTTTCCAGCTCATAACCTGGTATTTGCTGTAAATACACCTCGGCGTCTATAGGAGCATTTAAATATGCTGAGGCAACATCAAAATGATTAACTTTTAACCCTCTCAGACTTGCCATTGCTAAAACTGATTTTACTGTTTCAGCCTTTGCTGTTGGGGCAAACACTTCATCATAATGTATCATTTTCCTTTGTGTAAAGCCCCTTGCCACCAACCTGGCTTTCCTCTGACAACTACCATCAGCCAGCTTTTTCACTTTGAAAACCCACTTACAGCTTATGGGCTTTTTACCTTCAGGCAATTCTGTAGGGACAAACACATTGTTGTTTAGCAGAGAGTTATACTCTGCCTGCATTGCCTTTAACCACGCCTCTTTCTCTAGAGTAGGTAACTCTTGCACTTCTTCAAAGTTTTCTGGCTCAGTTACACAAACCTGGTTTATGGTGG
This sequence comes from Podarcis melisellensis, assembly GCF_964234715.1. Classification (NCBI taxonomy): domain Eukaryota; kingdom Metazoa; phylum Chordata; class Lepidosauria; order Squamata; family Lacertidae; genus Podarcis; species Podarcis melisellensis. The sequence continues at coordinate 32,086 of NW_028113008.1, read as the reverse complement.
CTGGGAACCCATAACGGTCTGGAGGCTGACCTTTATTACTTCTTGCAGACCTCCTTGGTTCATTAATCTCATCCCTTGGGCTACCTTCAGGACTGCTTTTGGGGTGGATTGACTCTGTAGATCTACCTCCTCCTGTCCCTGTTGCACTTTCTTTTCTCCCCTGCTCCATACTAGCAGCTGGAGAAAAATGCTCAACCTTTACCTCCTCCCTTTCAGTTTCTCTGGGAGAGTTGCCAATTCTCAGCTTTGTTTCAACTGCCTTTTCAGGTATGCTCGGCAGTAAAACTTTTTCTGGCAGCAGGTTTGCATGTATCTTGGGCCAATTTCTTTGCTCATTAAAGCTGGCTGATCGACTATAACTCAAAAGATTTTTATCATCTTCAAACCTGTAAGCTTTCGTACCACTTTCATACCCAAGAAATAGCAACTGCTGTGCCCTTTTCCCACCTTTTCTTCGGTTCTTTACAGGTATGTCAACCCATGCCTTTGTCCCAAAGATTCTCAAATGTTGCAAACTGGGACTTTTGTTATAGAGAATTTTATAGGGTATGTCATCTAGTACCCTTGACCACAAGCGATTCCCAATATAATTTGCGGTCTTAATACTCTCAGCCCAGTACTTAATTGGGAGATTTGCATCTGCTAGCAATGCTTTCATTTGTGTCTGCAAGACACCTCCCCTACGTTCTGCTACTCCGTTCTCCTGAGGCGTCGCCACATTGGTAAGCCTATGTTTGATCCCTTGGGAACGCAACCAGTTTCTTAGGGAGCTTGCCATAAACTCTCCTCCCCTGTCTGTCTGAATAGAGCACACTTTTTCGCCAAGTTGCCTTTCTACCCTTCTTACCCAGAACTTCAAAGTTTGGGCAACGTCAGACTTTTGCTTCAATGGATAGACCCAGCCAAATCTAGAATAGTCATCCACTAGGATCAAGCAGTACTTGTTATGGGAGACACTTGGTGGAAAAGGACCAGTTACATCAGCATGAATCAACTCCAGTGGTTTTTTGGTTTCTCTCTGGCTTGCTCTTGCTACTGGGCAAGCCCTGCTTTTAACCTCCTTGCAGACATTACAGTCTAAGTAATTATCACAACTTTTTATGTTTTTCATCCCCCCACACAACTCCAATGTTTTGTTTAGCACCTTATAGCTAGCATGAGCCAGACGCCTGTGCAGGAGATGAATACACATATCATGGGTTGGGACATTTTGCACATTCGCAACCTTAGACTCACACTGCAGTACATACATATTAGCTCTAAGGTTAGCATTTGCCAACACTGCCCCATTTTGCTTTATCGGGCACTGATCTCCCACAAAGTTTACTTCAAAGCCTGCTTTTGCCAAGTCAGGAATGCTCAGGAGATTGTTTGCAAACTAGGCACACACAACACATTCCTGAATGTGTGTCCCAGCTGTGGGAACACAACCTCCCCCTCACAAACCACATTAGCTTTCTGGCCCGTAGCAAGACTTACATGTTTTTTGTTTGAAGCCCTAGCATCAGTTAGCAGTCCTTTTCTTTTACAAAAGGTTTGAGAAACTCCACTGTCCAGAACCCACAGCTCTTCATTTTCTTGACCATCTGCAGACACCCAAGCGGTAGACTCCCTCTGCTGCCTCTTGTGCTTCTGCTGTTTTTGTTGTTTTCTTGGGCAGTCCCACAGCAGATGTCCACTGGACTTGCAGCAAAAACACCTTTTTACTTTGTTGACCACCGGCTGGTCTGCAGCAGCTCCTCCTGGCTGTTTCTCCGGCTCCCGACACCTCTGCTCTTCCCGGCTGTTGTTCCCTCTGGGATGCTCCAACAGCTGGGCTGAGGTCATCTTTCACTCTGCACACCTGTCCTCCTCTGCATACAACCGTCCGGTAACGTATTCCAGAGTCAGCTTATCAGTCTCTACAGACTCGAGGGAGTTGACCAGCATATCATAGCTGCCATCAAGGGAACTCAGGACTATAAAGACTTTGTCCTCTTCCCCCACAGGCCTCCCTCTTAAGGCTAGCTCCTGGAAACAGCCTGTTAGGAATTTTAGGTGGTTTACCAGGGAGTCCCCCGGTTTCTTCCGACACCGGTACAGTCTCCTGGTCAGTGTTATCAGTGAGCCAGCTGTCTTTCGCACATGGACAGCCTTGAGCGCATTCCACGCCTCACTTGCCGTCACCTTATCAGCTACGTAGACTAGCTGGCTGTCGTCCACTCCAAGGATGATCGTAGCCAAAGCTTTCTCATCCTTTTCAAGCTGGGCCTCTACTAGTGCCAGCTTTTCATCGTCGTCCTCATCCTCCTCAGGGGGCTGCGGTGGAGTTTCCACCACCTTCCACAGGCCCTCACGCTTGAGGAAGTGTTGCATGCAGACCGACCAGATGCTATAGTTCATGGCTGTCAGCTTCTCCAGCAACACGCCAGTTCTGGACTGCTCCATCCCTGCAGCTCACCTCCAGCACCCACGGCTAGATAACTGCCACCTGTACTCTTGTGCAGCGGAAGCGTGCTGGGCCCATAACCCTGTCGCGTATTCCCCGCGGCGCTTTCAGCGAAACACTAAGAGTTCCAGATTTTTCCAGTGCAGTCTTTTTTAATGTGAGCTATATACAGGCATTTACAAAAGAAACAGTCCATACAGAGTACTTACAAATGAATACTCACCACCACACTACAGCACAACCACCACACCCACTGTTAAACAGGCTTTCCTTTTAAAACAGGTGATAGCCAATCACACTAATCACACTCCTGCTGAGTCACTCTGACCCAGCAGAGTATTGCATCATCCTGTTGAAGCCTGCAGACTTATCCAGTATCCTGCGAATCCCAACACCCTACTCGCAGGGAAACCCGGTTTCGGGGGTCCGGAGCGACGTGGGGTGAGCAGCGTGGTGCTTTGAATCGTCTGCTTCTTCCACGGAGCAAAGCCACATAGCTGTTGCCGGAGAGCGCTGACTTTTTATTGTGGACAATTTGACTTTAAAGTAATTACCCGCGAGTAGAGCTGAAGCGGGAGAACTGGATTTTTAAACGTTTAATTTGATATCGTAACGGGGAGGTTTAATACAGGAAGTCCGCCTTCCCCTTTTGTAAATAGACTGAAGCAATGAGGCTGCAAGCTGAAGTCTTGGAAAGCCTTTTGTAAAGGACTAAATTTCCATCGGTAAAGAAAATTAACCCCCCCCCTTGGAGGCAGGAGAAGAGGGGGGGAAGTTGTGGACTGAGTATGCCTGCAGGAGAGAGCGAAGAGAGCTAAAATACCGCTGCTCTGACCCTGGAGACGGGCTGCTAGCAGCACTGACGTCTTTTGGAATGTTCATTGACAGCGTTTAGAACGTTCATTGACAGCTAGCTAAATAAGAGGAATACATTGTTTCTACTGTCTCCGGCTGCTTTTAAAAAGGAGTAAAAGTAACTGAAAACTGAAACTAACTTTGGATTGTTTGAACTGTGCTTAAAAGAGGACATTACTGACTAATATAAATAGAAACTGTTTCCCCCTAGTGGAAGCCTCTGAAACTGGTTGCTTTACAAGAGCTGGGCTAGGGGAATTTCCAGCTGCAAGATAAAAAATTGTGAGACTCTGGGATTGACCTTGAATCTTTTAAGTGTTATGGCAAATGGAAAGGGAAAAACAGACCAGTGAACTGCTGGAAAAACATTAAGGTCTGGGAGGACTTGGCAGCAACCCAGGAGAGGCTCAACATCAGGCCTTCTTGCTTCTTCTTCTGCTGCTTCTGCACCAGTACACTCAAAACCAAGAGGAATGTCGACAGAAGAGGCCTTAGCGATTGCATTAAATACAATAAATGATTCACTGGAACAGCTTAACAAGAAAGCAGACGTGACAAATGCGAAAGTGGATGCTGCAACTATTAAAGTGGATGCTGCATCTAGTAAAATCGACTTAAATACAGAAAGTATAAATAATCTGGGACAAAAGGTAAATATCAATACAGAAACCATCCAGAAATTGATACAGGAATCTACTTTGATACGGCAGACTGCGGAGGAAGCCAGGGAGAAAGCCGTTGCTGCTGAATGTAAAGTAACACAACTGGAGAGAGAGAGAGTCCCAGCCCTACAGAGGCAACTTGATGAACATAAGCTGACGCTTGCTATGATTGAACTTAAAGAAAAACAGATGAATCTGAGGATCAGAGCCCTACCTGAATGGGAGAAGGAAAGCTTGACAGACTTTCTCACACAGGAATTTGCTGACTTTTGGGACTTGGACTTGGGTCAAGAAGAGTTTAGAATTGTGAGGGCCTTCAGACTTGGAAGAGGAGGGGGAAAAGAGAAGAATAGAATAAGGGACTGCTTGATCACCCTTCGAACTAAAGAAGAGAGAGACAGAATCTTGGGTTGGCACTATCAGAAGAACCTAGAAGTACAACAGTCAAGAGCGGAAATTTCTAAAGACGTCCCAAAATATCTTTTGGATCTTAGGCCTAACTACGGAGATATTGTTGCCCTGCTGAGAAGAAATAAAATCATCTTTAGGTGGGAATTTCCCCAAGGTCTATCCTTCAGTTTCAAAGGAAGGAAAATAAAAATAAGATCAGTAGAAGATAAAGTAAAGTTTTTGTATAAATACGAAGAAGATCTGCAGAAGGGACTTGGAAAAGAGCCAAGAGCATCGGATAGAAGATCATCAGATAGAGGACTAGAGCAAAGAGCATCGGATAGAAGATCACCAAACAGGGGAATATTGGATATATCAGCATTATCTTTTGGATTGGATCTCCCCGTGAACGTGTCACCACCACCACTAACAGAAGAAGAGCAAGCATTGGGTGCAGTTGGAGGAATATCAGAGTAATTACATGATGGCGTTGCAGGTTTCGAGCTGGAATGTGAATGGATTAAATTCTCCAGAAAAAGGCGGAGAGTCTTTCATTTATTGAAAAAAGAACATTTGGACTTGATTTATTTACAAGAAACACATGTGATAAGGCTACACAGGAAGATACTGTGTAATAAAAGACGGGGCCAAGAATTTTATTACACAGTATCTTCCTGTGTAGCCTTATCACAGTGTAATAAAAGACGGATACTGTGTAATAAAAGACGGGGCCAAGAATTTATCTCATCAGACTTCCGGAGGCGGCGCGAACGGCAATGGCTGCCAGCTCCTGAACGGGAGAGGGTAGCTCCGTCGAAACGGGTCGCCCGCTACGGCGAAGCGGGGACCCATCCAGAAAAACCACAGGCAGCAGAAGCCTGTGGTCCTGAGACCCGGCGGGCGCCAAAAGCAGCCCCTAAAACGACGAAGGGACCCCGTAAGGGGCTCCGGACCGCGGAGGGGGTAGCGGCGCTGTGGGTCGTTGCGCGATCAACGGAGCGAAGCCGCGTCGCTGTTGCCGGTGAGCGCTGACCTTTCTTCTTGAAACTGCTAACTTTGGAAAGCAACAACCCGTGAGTAATTTGGACAATATACTTCTAAAGCCTCTAAAAATTGTGAATTTGGCTGAAAGCGGAGTGACGAAAAACAGGAAGTCCGTCTTCCGCTGACACTGAACTTGAAAGTAAAGAGCAGGAGGAGTGGAGACAAAGAGTAACGTTTTGCATTGACTGATCTGGCACCTATTTAAACTGTTGTTTCTGGCTGATTTAAAGACTTTAAGTGGCTGATTTTTGGACCTTCATTGAGACAAGGGTACCTGTCTTCTGTTGATCTATTGGATTACAAATAAAAGTAAGAAACCCAGGTACTGGAGCTGCCTGAGTAACTGAGCAGTCAGCCTGCAGGCTTTGGATACTTTGAATCTGAACTTTGGAACATACTGAGTTTGAATTTGTTACTTTGAAACACTTGTGGTCTAAGCACTTTTGGAAACAATGTTTGGCTTTAAGTTTTAACTCTGCTAAAATTTATCTTTGTGAAGATCTTTGGAGATCAATTCAGACTTACTAATTTTAATTGGATTGGACTTCCTCCCCAAAGACATTCTAAGCTCCACCTAGAGGATTTTTGGATTTACAGCAGTGACTTTGTTTTACTTTCTCTTTCCCGGCCTCCTGTTTGAGTGTTACCATCTGGGCTCTTACTTTCTCATGGGAACAATTCAGTCTGACCTTGGTTTTTAGATAACTTTGGAATGAGTGGAACAAGAAAAAGGGGAAGAACCAGACAAACAACGTTAACTTTACCGACAGTCTCACAGCGTAGATCATCTGTGCCTGCTTTGCCTACTACTTTGCCTCCTGAGGCAGAAGCGGCTTCCCTGCTACAATCAGGGGAGGGAGAAACTGAGGAATTACAACTGGAAGATATGGCCTCAGGAGCAAGTGGCACTATTTTGGAGAAAATTTTTGAAAAATTGGAGGCTCTGGACAGAAAGGCTGACCAGCAATCAGCTAAAATTGACTTAAACACAGAAAGTTTAAATAGACTAACTGGACAAGTTGCACAGAATGTTCAATCTATTGGAGAATTGAAGGAGGCTGTAGGTGAAAATCGGAAACTGGCGGAAGACACTAGCCAAAGATTGGGACAGCTTGAAAAAGAAGTAAGACCACTCAGCAAACAAGTAGGAGAACACCAGATCTACTTTTCCATGACAGAACTTCGGAACAGGGAGGCCAATTTAAGGATACGCTCAATTCCAGAAGTGGAAGAAGGTAACTTAACTGAGTTCCTTACCAAAGAATTTTCCAAGTTTTGGAACTTAGAAGAAAAAGACTTTAAAATACTATCTGCTTTTAGGCTTGGAAGACTTATAAAGAAGGAGAAGCCCAGAGACTGTTTGATAATATTGAGATCAAAGGAGGAAAGGGACAAGATTCTAGGCCTGCACTACGGAAAGTCACTGGATATTTTGGACAAAAGAATTGAAATTTATAAGGATATTCCTAAACAGCTGTTGGATCTTCGAGCAGACTACTCGGAATTAGTAAAATTGCTAAGGAGCAACTCAATCATCTTCAGGTGGGAGTTTCCCCAAGGTCTATCGTTTACTTTCAGAGGGAGGAAGACCAAAATTAGAACGCCGGAGGATAGAGACAAGTTTTTGGTGGCACACGGAGAAGATCTTCATAAGGGACTTGGATTACCCCCAGGGCCTGAACCTCCGGGGGTTCCTGCACCCTCGGACCCCCAAAAATCTGAGAATAAGGTACCCCCACAGCAAGAATAACCAGATATATTCAGGATGTCTCTGCAACTTTTGAGCTGGAACATAAATGGCTGTAACATTCCAGGAAAAAGGAGAAAAATCTTTCACATTTTAAAAAAGGAACATTTGGACATTATTTGCTTACAGGAAACACATGTGACCAGGCTCCACAGAAAAGTGTTAATAAATAAAAGACTTGGTCAGGAATTTATATCTTCGGATACAGTTAAAAAGAGAGGTGTGGTAATTTATGCAAAAGAGAGCCTTTCACCTAAATTTCTGTTTAAAGATGAGCATGGAAGAATTTTGGCGATAGAAATACAACATCAAGGGGAAAAAATACTGATATTAGGAATTTATGCTCCAAATGAAGGAAAATCGGAATTCTATAAGAAGTTGCATGAGACTATGCTGGACTATCTGGACTACAACAACATCATTATGATGGGAGATATGAATGGAGTTGTATCAACTAACATGGATAAGTCACAGAGCCAAAAAATTTCTAAAGATGGGAGACTACCAAAGACCTTCTTTGAAATGACAGACAATATGGACTGGATTGACATTTGGAGAGTGAGAAACCCCTTGGGAAGGGAAGGAACATTTTTCTCTGAAGCCCAACTGACTTGGACAAGAATCGACCAGATATGGATAACTAGAGGTCTGGCACCTAAGATCAGAAAGGTGGAAATCTGCCCAAAGACATGCTCCGACCATAACGCACTGAGAATGGACATGACATTGATTCCAACCGGTTCCTTCAGATGGAAGATGAATGATGGCCTGTTTAGAGATCAGGAGATTACTAAGAAGGCCCAAAAAGCCCTAAAGGATTATTTTGAGATCAATATGAACACCACAGTGGAAAAAAGAACTATCTGGGACGCAAGTAAGGCCGTGATGAGGGGGTTCCTGATACAACAGAACACAGTAAAGAAAAGGAAACAAAACGAAAGGAAAGATAAAATTTTGGAAAAAATCAAGGAGTTGGAGAAGAAGTTAAGACTTAATCCGAAGTCCCAGCCGATTCTGAGAGAAATCAAACTTTACCAAGCACAATACTGTAAACTGATAAATCAGGAAATAGAATGGAAAATCAAACTAATGAAACAAAAAACTTTTGAGTCGGCTAATAAATGTGGAAAACTGCTAGCTTGGCAGTTGAAGAGGAGACAAAAGTTAAACACAGTGACAAACTTAGAGATTGAAGGAAGATGTATCCAGAACCCCGGAGAGATTAGAAAGTGTTTCCAGAGATATTTCAAAAAATTATATACTCAAGGGCCACAAGATGAAGCAGCGATTAAACAATTTTTAAAGACAAATGGACTGGCAAAGTTGTCAGAAGAAAATAGATCAATTCTGAATGGCAAAATAACACGACAAGAGATTGAGCAGGCCATCCAAAACATGAAACAGGGCAAATCACCAGGACCAGATGGGCTGACCTCCAAGTACTATAAGACATTGAAAGACTATTTGATACAACCACTGATGGAGGTCAGCAATGAAATTTTAGAGGGGAAGAAGGCGCCAGAATCGTGGAAAGAAGCTTTCATCACATTGATACCAAAATCGGAAACTGAAAAGACACAGCTTAAGAACTACCGTCCCATCTCCCTTTTAAATGTGGATTACAAAATATTTGCAGACGTTTTGGCAAGTAGATTCAAGAGGGTTTTAAACAAAGTAATCCATAAAGACCAGGCAGGCTTTCTCCCAGGTAGACATATGTCTGCCAATACAAGGAACATTATAGATATATTGGAGCTTTTACAAACAGACATAAATACTAAAGCTGTTTTAATTTTTATAGACGCGGAGAAGGCCTTTGATAACATATCCTGGAAGTTTATGAAAGGGAATTTAAAAGAAATGGGAGTGGGCCGGGGGTTTGAGAATGGGATTGATGCAATATATTCAGAACAAAAGGCTAAACTGATAGTTAACAATGTGGTTACAGAAGAGTTTAAAATTGAAAAAGGAACACGACAAGGCTGCCCGATTTCCCCGTTATTATTTATCTCGGTCCTGGAGGTGCTCTTGAACATGATTAGAGGGGACAGGTTGGTGGAAGGGATACAGGTCGGAGCGAAACAATACAAACTTAAAGCGTTTGCAGATGACTTAGTTCTGACATTACAGGAGCCAGAATCTAGTACGAAAAGAGTACTACAACTAATCCAAGATTTTGGTCGGGTGGCGGGATTTAAACTAAATAAGCAAAAAACCAAGGTGTTGGGAAAAAACTTGACAGATATTGAGTCGGAACGGTTTCAGAGAGAGACAGAGTTAACTGTGGTTAAGAAAGTTAAATACCTAGGGGTAAACATAACAGCAAAGAATTTGAGTCTGTTTAAAGATAATTATGAAAAATGTTGGTCTGAAATTAAGAGAGACTTGGATAGCTGGTCAAAATTGAAACTTTCATTGTTAGGTCGAATAGCTGCTATTAAGATGAATGTATTGCCAAAAATGTTATTTTTGTTTCAGACATTGCAGATTGTAGATAAAACGGAGTGCTTCCGGAAGTGGCAGAAAGATATCTCCAAATTTGTCTGGCAGGGCAAAAAGCCCAGAATTAAGTTTAAGATATTAACGGACGCAAAAGAAAGAGGGGGCTTTGCCCTGCCAGACTTAAAGTTGTACTATGAAGCCGCAGCTTTCTGCTGGCTAAAAGACTGGCTACTTCTGGAGGACACGGATGTGCTGGATTTGGAAGGTTTTAACAATGCATTTGGATGGCATGCATATTTATGGTACGACAAGGTTAAGATCAACAAGGTCTTTAAGAACCATATTGTCAGAAAAGCAATATTTAATGTCTGGACAAGATACAAAGACTTATTAGAAAACAAAACACCGAGGTGGCTGTCACCTTTGGAGGCTAAGGCCCGAAAAAGACCCAATATGGAGGCCAATTGGCCAAAATATTGGGAAATACTAGAAAGGGATGGAGACAATTGGAAACTGCAGAGTTTAGAGAAAATGAAAGATAAAGTGCGAGACTGGTTACATTATGCTCAGATTAAGGAAGTGTTTAAGATTGATAAAAAGTTAGGATTCCAGGTGGAGAAATCGAAACTGGAGACAGAACTGCTAGAACCTAAGACCAAGGTACTTTCAAAAATGTATAACTTGCTGCTGAAATGGAACACACAAGACGAATTGGTTAAATCGGCTATGATAAAGTGGGCCCAGGATATTGGGCACAACATTATGTTTGAGGACTGGGAAAGGTTATGGACCACCGGGCTGAACTTCACAGCATGTAATGCTCTGAAGGAAAATGTAATGAAAATGATATATAGATGGTACATGACCCCAGTGAAATTGGCTAAAATATACCATTCGTCTGATAACAAATGTTGGAAATGTAAGGAAAATGAAGGAACATTCTTTCACCTCTGGTGGACCTGCCCTAAAGTGAAGGCCTTTTGGGAAATGATATACAATGAGTTAAAAAAGGTATTTAAGTATACCTTCACCAAGAAACCAGAGGCCTTCCTTCTGGGCATGGTCGGCCAGAACGTGTTAAAGAAGGACAGAACATTTTTTATGTACGCTACAACGGCGGCAAGGATACTTATTGCTAAGAGCTGGAAAACCCAAGATCTACCCACTCTGGAAGAATGGCAGATGCAGCTGATGGACTATATGCAACTGGCTGAGATGACTGGCAGAATCCGCGACCTGGGAGAGGAGAGGGTTGAAGAAGACTGGAAGAAATTTAAGATTTATTTACAAAAGTACTGTAATTTGGTTGAATCCTAACAAGGAAGCCAGAGTAGAAATAACTGTCTACCATTAAATTATAATTTTTTATTTGAGTTTAACCTAAATATTGCACTTAAGAGCATAAACAAGATGATAATTTGCTTGGAAAAATTCGTTTTTAATGATGAAAGTGGAAGCGGGAGACGTGAGGGAGTCCGCAATAGAATGAAAGGATGTTATGAAACCTATTCTGTTTGTTAAATATGTATCTGTAAAAAATCTTAATAAAAATTTTTATAAAAAAAAAAAAAAAGAATTTATCTCATCAGATAAAGTTAAAAAAAGAGGAGTGGTTCTTTATGCAAAGGAGAGCCTATCACTGAAATTCATATCTAAAGATGACCAAGGAAGATTTGTTGCAATTGAAATTCAATTACAGGGAGAGAAATTTCTGATTGTAGGTATTTATGCACCAAATGAAGGAAAATCGGAGTTCTTTAAGAAGCTACACGAGACTCTGATGGATTACACGGATTATAATATGATCTTGATGGGAGATATGAATGGAGTGGTGTCTACAAATATGGACAAGGCACAGAGACAGGTAGTCACCAAAGATGGTATACTACCAAAAACCTTTTTTGACATGACTGAAAATATGGACTTAGTTGACATTTGGAGAATGAAGAACCCCCTGGGAAGAGAGGGAACTTTTTTTTCTGAGGCTAAAATGACATGGACAAGAATTGACCAAATCTGGGTAACCAGGGGATTGGCTCCGAAGATCAGCAAAGTGGAGATTTCCCCCAAAACTTGCTCTGACCATAATGCTGTGAAGATGGAAATGAAATTGATGCCAATTGGTTCCTTTAGATGGAGGATGAATGATACTTTGTTCAGGAATGAAGAGGTGACCAAGAAGGCCCAAAAAACTCTAAGACACTATTTCGAGATAAACATGAATACTACAGTGGAAAAAATAGTAATTTGGGACGCAAGCAAAGCGGTTATGAGAGGATTCTTAATACAACAGAATGCAATTAAGAAGAGAACTCAGAATGAAAAAAAGGATAAAATCCTGGGGAAAATAAAAGAAGGAGAGCAGAAACTGAGAGCAAAACCAAAGTCACAGGAGATCCTGAAAGAGGTAAAGTTATACCAAGTACAATATACAAAGCTGATGAATCAGGAAATAGAATGGAATATTAAACAGATGAGGCAAAAGACATTTGAATCGGCAAATAAGTGTGGAAAATTGTTGGCCTGGCAAATGAAAAAAAGACCAAAACTCAATACTATTACGAATTTGGAAGTGGAAGGAAAGAATATACAGAACCCAGTGGAGATTAGGAAGTGTTTTCAGAGGTATTTCAAACAACTTTATACACAGGAGAAGCAGAAAGAAATGGACATTGATCGATTTTTGAAAATAAATGGACTACACAAAATCTCTCAGGAAAAACAGCTAATGTTGAATTACAAAATAATGGATCAGGAGGTGGAAGGGGCCATCCAGAACATGCAATTAGGTAAATCTCCAGGACCAGATGGTTTGACTTTAAGATATTACAGATCTTTGAAAGAATGGTTAATACAACTGTCAGGGAACTGACATCTAAAGCGCCGCAGGTGCAAAGGCTCCCTGAGGTTGAGAGAGCAGTAGCAGCGGAAGAGGGAACCAGTAGAGGGCGAGCAAGAACTCCAAGGGAAAGTGAGTCGGAGGGATGGCTCAGAGACGCTTCAAGCGAAACCAGTGGGGAGGTCTCAGGACCTCCTATAGGGACACCCACACCTCGACGGAAACTGTCACGCCGAGAGGCCAGATGACGTGTTTCCGTTAAGGAGCTTTTATGTTGGAAACGTTTCCGAAAGCAGCCACTTTCGGATTCTACTAGTGATTGACGCAGCCATGCTGGAGGGGCTCCGTCACAGGCAGAGGTTTGAAAACCTGATCAAACTCTGAGGGACTTGCATTTTACGCACAAGCAGCTCATCGTCCCATCACAGCAATCCGAAAGTCACCGAAAGCCAGCTTGTGCAGAGAGAAGCATCATGAGCAACCCAGCCGGAACCGGGGGTGCAGGAGCAGCTGGAGGGGGTCCAAGCCTGGAAGAAAGGTACAGAGCGTTGGAGATCCAGTTGGCGCTGCAAACGGCGAGGCTTGAGGAGAGGAGGGCTCAGGATGCAGAAAAGGGAAAGGAGAAAACCACCCCGCTCGCCAGAAAGGTACCAGGATTGGTGCAGAAATTCGGGGGGGATCCCAGGAACTATCATGCCTTTAGAACAGAGATGCAATACGCTCTAAACTTGCAGTTTGATGACTTCCCCGACGAGGAATCGCGAGTGGCGTATGTGATTGGCCATCTCGAATCCGGGGCGAAAGATTGGGTTAGACCCCTGATGGCAGCGAATAATGAGATCTTAAAGGACACGAGGAAGTTTTTTCGTGCCATGGACCTGATGTTTTCCAGCGATATTGAGCAGGGGGTGGTGCGAAGGCAGTTAATGGCTTGCCAGCAAGGAAGCAGATCTGTCCGTGAGTACTGGACTGAATTTACTATGCTGATTCATAAATTGGGGTGGGACCTATCGGCGGAGCCCATCCAAATGCTTTTCGAAGAGGGGCTTTCTTCAACCGTCAAAGATGAGCTCTCCCGGGGGCCCAGGGCGGAGTCTATGGACCAATTAACCAAATCTGCGCTGGCCATAGGAGCGCGCCAGGAGGCGAGGGCTTTGGAAAGGCGGGAAGGGAAAGGAGACCGTTGGAGGGAGTTCCGCATTCCAGACATTCCAGAGCCATCTTGCCCGCCGGCAGAGCCGATGGAAGTTGGAACAGCGCGGGCGCGCGCAGTTTCAAATCCCAGTGAAGGGCGGAAGAAGGAGGGAAAGAGCGCCAAGAGATGTTATCTCTGCCAACAGCCAGGGCACTTTGCCAGAGTCTGCCCACAAAGAAAGGAATGGCAAGGGATGGCAGGAGCTGTTGGGGGAAAGGAAGAGGAAAGCAAGGAGCAAGTAAAAGCCAACGCCTGGCTGCCACCGTCGGGGCACAGCAGCCAGGCCAAAGAGCAATGAAAGTGCCCATGCCAGAACCTCCCAGACCTGCTTTAGTGATAGAGGTGTTACTAGAACTGCCAAACGGACACCCACTAAAGGTCAAGGCGCTTTTGGATTCAGGCAGCTCCTGTAATTTCATGAGTAAGGAGTTTGCAGCTGAGCACCAGATACAGACCATCCCTTTAAGTAACCCCTTGCAGGTGACTACGATTGACGGCAGAGAGCTGTTGGGGGGAGAAGTTAGCCAACAGACTGTCCCGATGATAATGAGAGTGGCAAGGCACACCGAACAGATAGCGTTTAATGTGGCCATCCTGGGAGGAGCGCCCATCATTTTGGGGATGAGCTGGCTGGCGCTACACGATCCGCTAGTGGGCTGGCATCAGAGGGTGGTCTCCTTTGGGTCAGCGCATTGCCTAGAACACTGCAAGGAGGGGAAGGTCTCGGGAGGAGACAGAGTCACCCTAGCGGGGATGGAAGTGATGGGCAAAGGGAAGGTGCCCCCGCAATACGCAGATCTGAGCAACGTATTCAGCGAAAGGGAAGCAGACAAACTGCCACCGCATAGACCCTTTGACTGTCAAATCAACCTACTCCCAGGGGCCCAACTCCCAGTAGGCAAGCTGTACGCCATGTCAGACAGGGAGATGCAGGAGCTGAGGGAGTTCATTGACAAAAACTTGAAGCGAGGTTTCATCAGAGAGTCCCGAGCGGTGGGGGGCAGCCCAGTGTTCTTTGTGGACAAAAAGAACACAGACAAACCGAGACTGGTGTGTGATTTCAGGGCCCTCAATGCAGTGTCGGAGCCCCTGGCTTTCCCTATGCCCCGAATTGACGACATTTTGACCAGAGTAAGGAAGGGAAAGATTTTTACAAAACTGGACCTGCGGGGGGCGTACAATCTGATACGCATAAGGAAGGGAGATGAATGGAAGACCACCATGTTTACCCCTTTGGGAGCCTTTGAATACCTCGTTATGCCCTTCGGTCTACAAGGGGGCTCCGCCTGTTTTCAAGCTTTTATAAACCACGTTCTGGGACCTTTGCTCTACAAGAACGGTGTGGCCTTTTTAGACGACGTGTTGGTGTATTCGGAAGATGAGGAACAGCATGTGAGGGACGTTCGAGAAGTGTTGGGCAGGCTGCAAGCCAACCAGCTGTGGGTGAAACTGGAGAAGTGCCAGTTTCATACCAAGGAGGTGGAATTCCTGGGGTACCGCTTGTCAGACAAGGGATTGGCCATGGATCCAGG
This sequence comes from Podarcis melisellensis, assembly GCF_964234715.1. NCBI lineage: Eukaryota > Metazoa > Chordata > Lepidosauria > Squamata > Lacertidae > Podarcis > Podarcis melisellensis. The sequence goes on along the minus strand of NW_028113008.1, from coordinate 16,952 downwards.
CAAGGTTCAAGCGGTACTGGAATGGAAGACACCGAAGACCAAGAAGGACGTGCAAAGATTCTTGGGGTTTGGGAACTTTTATCGGAAGTTCATCAAGAACTTTGCCCACTTGACGGCGCCCATCACCGACTGCCTCAGCAGCAAGAAGAAATTTGTTTGGACGGTGGAGGCGGATCGAGCCTTTGAAGAACTGAAAAGGGCTTTCGCCTCGGAAGAACAACTTCTGCATGTGGATTTACAAAAACCCATGAGAGTGGAAACAGATGCATCCGACCGGGCTATAGGGGCGGTCCTTCTTCAACCGGGGAGGAGTGCGTCGGAGTGGAGACCGTGTGCATTCTTCTCGCGGAAACTGAATAAGTCCGAGAGGAATTACACGGTGTATGACAGGGAACTACTTGCCATTCACGAAGCATTCCGGAGGTGGAGACATTTATTAATTGGGGCACAACACAAGGTGCAAGTGTGCACCGACCACAAAAATTTAGAGTATTGGAGAACAGCTCGAGTGCTCAACCAACGACAAGTGAGATGGGCACAGGAATTCTCCAAATTTAACTTTGAGATTTGTTATGTGCCAGGCCCAGAAAACGTCAGGGCGGATGCGCTCTCACGCAAACCAGAATATTGGGAAGGGGAGGAGGTGATCGAAGAGAGACATGTCATCCCGGAGGACCGCTGGGTGTGTGGGGCGGCGCTGGTGGGGCAACGGGAACTGGTGGAGGAAACGGAAAATGATGAATATGCCCAGGATAAGCTCAGAGGTCTCAGGGGGGAGGGCGAGAGCCCCGGAGGTTTTGAGGAAAGAAATGGGGCATTGTATTACAAAGGGGCACTGTATATACCCGAAGGTGAATTGAGGGGGAGAGTACTCAAGCAGTTGCATGATAGCCCCACGGCGGGACATTTTGGGCAACACAAAACCATGTGGTTGGTTACCAGGGAATTTTGGTGGCCTAAGGTGAGGGAAGATGTAAGGGAGTATGTAAGAGGGTGTGACCAATGTCAGCGAGCCAAAGGGGAAAGAAGGGCGCCGGCAGGGTTATTAGAACCTTTACCCACACCAGAACGGCCTTGGGAAGCGATATCAATAGATTTTATGACGGATCTGCCAAGGTCCAAGGGGAAAACAGCCATCATGGTAGTAGTAGACCTGTTAACTAAGATGTGCCATTTTGTAGCATGCTCACATGCAGTCACAGCGGAAGAAACGGCGAAGTTGTTTGTGGAACATATCTTTAGGTTGCACGGGGCTCCCTCGAGGGTGATCTCAGATCGAGGCAAACAATTTACTTCCAGGTTCTGGAGGAAGCTCATGAGCTTGCTACACGTGGAAGTTAATTTTTCAACTGCCCGGCACCCTGAAACCAACGGGCAGGCGGAAAGGGCAAATGGCATTCTTCAACAATATCTTAGGTGTTATGTCAATGACAGAGAGAACGATTGGGTCGAAAAGTTGGCGTTGGCAGAATTTGCCTACAATAATGCGGAGAATGTGTCCACAGGGATGAGTCCCTTTTTGGCTAATTACGGGTGTCACCCCAGGGCATTTCCAGGGGAAGGAGGGGAGAGATGGAGCGTTCCAGCGGCTGAACATTTTGTAGAAGAGATGGAAGCCATCCATCAGCAGCTCCAGCTCAACTTAGAAAGGGCCAAGGCACAATATAAGAAGCAGGCAGACAAGAACAGAAGGGAAGGTGAAACCATAAGGGTGGGGGATCAAGTGTGGTTGTCAACCCAAGGGTTGCCGTTCAAAGGGGGTTGTAAGAAACTGAGGCCCAGAAGATTGGGACCCTTTGAGGTGATTCAGCAGGTCAACCCGGTAGCTTTCAAACTCCGATTACCCAACCACATGAAATTGCACCCAGTGTTCCACAGGTCGTTACTGTCACCATACAGGGGGGGACGTGAAGGGGAGCACGTCAGGGGACCAGCCTTGGAAGAGAGGGAACGCCGCAACCATGTAGAGGAAATCCTCGATTCCAGGTGGAAGGGTAATCAGGTGGAGTATTTGGTGGCGTGGGAAGGGGAACCGGAGTCAGAAAACACCTGGGTAAGTGCAGAGGAAGTCAATGACGAGGTTTTAACAGAAACGTTCCACCAAAGGTTCCCGAGGAAACCTCAGCCTATAGCAAGGTTTAGGAGGGAGTATTTCGGCACCACCGATGAGGAAGAGGAAATGGAAGGGTTCGCGGAGTCGGAGTTGGAAGATGGAGTGGACTCTGATGACGAAGAGTACCTAGAGAGTAGGAACAGCAACAAGTGGAAGGAAGTGTTCGCGACGTCGGAAGATGAGGGAGGTTCTTTCAGGGGTTTTACCTCCTCACCGCCAGTAGGAGAGGAGACGGGAGGGGGTGAAGGGGGCCCTGGAGGGGAGGTGGATGTCAGGGAACTGACATCTAAAGCGCCGCAGGTGCAAAGGCTCCCTGAGGTTGAGAGAGCAGTAGCAGCGGAAGAGGGAACCAGTAGAGGGTGAGCAAGAACTCCAAGGGAAAGTGAGTCGGAGGGATGGCTCAGAGACGCTTCAAGCGAAACCAGTGGGGAGGTCTCAGGACCTCCTATAGGGACACCCACACCTCGACGGAAACTGTCACGCCGAGAGGCCAGACGACGTGTTTCCGTTAAGGAGCTTTTATGTTGGAAACGTTTCCGAAAGCAGCCACTTTCGGATTCTACTAGTGATTGACGCAGCCATGCTGGAGGGGCTCCGTCACAGGCAGAGGTTTGAAAACCTGATCAAACTCTGAGGGACTTGCATTTTACGCACAAGCAGCTCATCGTCCCATCACAACAACCATTGAAGGAAGTCTGCAATGAAATATTGGAAGGAGAAAGGCACCAGAGTCGTGGAAGGAAGCTTACATTACACTTATACCGAAAACAGAGACTGAAAAGACATAGCTTAAGAACTACCGCCCCATATCGTTGCTTAATGTGGACTACGAAATTTTTGCAGATATTTTGGCTAAAAGATTTAAAAAGGTGTTAGTAGAAGAAATTCATAAAGACCAAGAGGGCTTTCTCCTGGGCAGATATTTGTCTGACAACATGAGGAATATAAATAATATTCTAGAAAAACTACAAGTGAATATCAATACTAAGGCAGTCTTGATATTTGTGGATGCAGAGAAAGCCTTTGACAACATTTCTTGGAGTTTTATGAAGAAGAATCTACAGAGGATGGGGGTAGGTCAAGGTTTTGAGAATGGTATAGGTGCAATTTATTTAGAACAAAAGGCAAAATTAATTGTGAACAATGTAGTGACAGAAGAGTTTAAGATTGAGAAAGGGACACAACAAGGCTGCCCAATTTCTCCATTGCTCTTTATATCGGTCCTTGAGGTTTTGTTAAACATGATTAGGGAGCTAAACAGTACAAACTGAAAGCATTTGCTGATGACTTAGTATTGACTCTACAGGAGCCAGAATCTAATACTAAAAGGGTATTGGAGCTGATTCAAGAATTTGGACAGGTAGCAGGTTTTAAGTTGAACAAGATGAAAACTAAGGTTTTAGAGAAAAACTTAACTGTGAATGAGAGAGAGAAGTTTCAGGAGGAGACAGGACTAACATTGGTTAAGAAAGTGAAATATTTAGGGGTTAACATGACTGCTAAAAATGTCAATTTATTTAAGGATAATTATGAAAAATGTTGGACTGAACTGAAAAAGGATTTAGAAATATGGACAAATTTGAAGTTATCATTGTTAGGCTGAATTGCTGTGATAAAAATGAATGTGTTGCCAAGGATGTTGTTTTTGTTTCAAACATTGCAAATTTTGGATGAGATGGATTGTTTCAAGAAGTGGCAGAAAGATATTTCCAGATTTGTTTGGCAGGGCAAGAAGCCTCGAATAAAATTTAAGATATTAACTGATGCCAAAGAAAGAGGTGGATTTGCCCTGCCAGACCTTAAACTTTATTATGAATCAGCTGCTTTTTGCTGGCTGAGAGAATGGCTGCTTCTTGAAAACACTGACGTGTTGGATCTAGAAGGCTTCAACAATGCATTTGGCTGGCATGCATATTTGTGGTACAATAAGGTAAAAGCACATAAAGCGTTTAAAAATCATATTGTTAGAAAAGCATTGTTTAATGTTTGGATAAGATATAAGGATTTGTTAGAAAAGAAAACCCCAGGATGGTTGTCACCAATGGAAGCGAAGGCACAGAAAAAACTCAATATGGAGGCCAAATGGCCGAAATATTGGGAAATTCTGGAACAAGATGGAGACAGAATAAATTTGCAGAGCTTTGAAAAATTGAAAAACAAAGTGCGAGATTGGCTCCATTATTACCAAATAATGGAGGCATACAATTTGGACAAAAAAGTTGGTTTCCAGGTGGAAAAATCAAAATTGGAAACAGAATTGTTAGATCCAAAAATTAAGAATTTGTCAAGAATGTATAACTTGCTGTTGAAATGGAACACTCAGGATGAAATGGTGAAATCAGCTATGATTAAATGGGCACAAGATGTTGGACATAACATAATGATGGCTGACTGGGAACAGTTATGGACCACAGGTATGAAATTTACGGCATGTAATGCTCTAAGAGAAAATTTAATGAAAATGATTTATAGGTGGTACATGACACCAGTCAAGCTTGCAAAAATTTACCATTTGCCCGATAATAAATGTTGGAAATGTAATGAGACTGAAGGTACATTCCTTCACCTTTGGTGGACATGCCCAAGGATTAAGACATTCTGGGAGATGATTTATAACTAAATGAAAAAGGTATTCAAATATACCTTCCTGAAGAAACCAGAGGCCTTTCTCCTGGGCATGGTCGGTCAATTGGTGCCAAAGAAGGATAGAACTTTTTTTATGTATGCAACACCAGCAGCAAGAATACTCAGCGTGAAGTATTGGAAGACACAAGATTTACCCACCCGGGAAGAATAGCCGATGAAGTTGATGGACTATATGGAACTGGCAGAAATGACTGGCAGAATCCGAGACCAGGGAGAAGAGTCGGTGGAAGAAGACTGGAAAAAGTTTAAAGACTATTTACAGAAATACTGTAAAATTAATGAATGTTAGAAAAATGTTGGAATGAAGTTATATGGCTTTAGTAGAAATGTTATAAGGAATTGGTAAAAGCCTCAGCGCCTAGGGCTTGCCGATCGAAAGGTTGGCAGTTTGAATCCCCGCGGTGGGGTACGCTCCCGTTGCTCGGTCCCAGCGCCTGCCAACCTAGCAGTTCGAAAGCACCCTTGGGTGCAAGTAGATAAATAGGGACCGCTTACTGGCGGGAAGGTAAACGGCATTTCTGTGTGCTGCCCTGGCTTGCCAGATGCAGCTTTGTCACGCTGGCCACGTGACCCAGAAGTGTCTCCGGACAGCGCTGGCCCTCGGCCTCTTAAGTGAGATGGGCGCACAACCCTAGAGTCTGTCAAGACTGGCCCATACGGGCAGGGGTACCTTTACCTTTACGTTTAGATTAATAGAGTTTTAAAGGAAAAAATAAGGTTAGAATGTGTTAAGATAATTATAGGATAGAAAATAGAGGAAGATGGAAAGGAATTGCTGAAACAATTAACAGAAGTGGAATACAAAAAGGGAGGTGTGAGGAGGTCGTTGAAATAAGTGAATGAAAGATAGGATATTGAAATTGTTTGATGTGTTTTAAACTGTTTTTGTTTTGTTTTGTTAGTTTAATGTGTTAGTGTTATGTAGTGTTTTTGTATTGTTTTGTTTTGTATTGTATTGTTTATTTTTTTTCTTGTAGTGTTTAAATTGTTGGAAAAGTAATAAATATTTTAAAAGAACCCCAGAAAGTGGTGTTGGGGGATGAGTGTTCAGACCTCTGGGCTCTCACTTGTGGGGTTCCTGAGGGCTCCACCCTCTCCCCCATGCTTTTTAATATCTATATGAAGATGCTGGGAGAGATCATCAGGGGGTTTGGGTTGGGTGTTCCCCAGTATGTGGATGATACCAAGCTCTACCTCTCTTTTAAATTGGAACCAGTGAAGGTACTGTATGAGGGTCTGGAGGCAGTTGAAGGATGGATGGCAGCTAACAGATTGAGGTTGAATCTTGATAAGACAGAAATACTGTCCCGGGGGAAAGGGGGCAGGCAGGTGTGGGGGGACTCCCTAGACCTGATGAAGGTAACTGTGCCTCAAAAGGTCCAGGTGCACAACCTGGGGGTCATTCTGGACTCACAGCTGTCCATGGAGGCGCAGGTCAATTCTGTGTCCAGGGCAGTTGTCTGCCAGCTCCATCTGGTATGCTGGCTGAGACCCTCCATGCCTGGAGACTGTCTCCCCAGAGTGGTGCATGCTCTGGTGATCTCCTGCTTGGACTACTGCCATGTGCTACATGGGGCCATCTTTGAAGGTGACTCGTAAACTGCAACTAATCCAGAATGTGGCAGCTAGACAACAGAATGAGAGCACCCGCTGAGACAACATAACACCAATCCGAAAGGATCTTCACTGATTTCCAGTACATTTCTGAGCACGATTCACATTGTTGGTGCTGATCTTTAAATTGCCTCGGTTGCATTTTTCAGGCATAGATTCCTGTTACGCCTTCAGTCACAAATTTATTTGCTGAAGGAATTTTTTGCTGTCTCTGAGCTTTCTTTCCTACTCTGCTAATTGTATGTCAAACTTGCTCTAGAGATCATTATGGAGGAGCAAGATCATTGACCTAAAGCCCTACAGCCTCACTCTCTGTAGACCTGAAGGAGCGTCTCCACCCCCATCGCTCAGTCTGGACACTGAGGTCCTCCTTCGAGGGTCTTCTGCTGGTTCACCCCCCACACAACCCGTGAGAAGCGAAGTTACAGGGAAGCAGGCAGAGGGAAAGGAAATGGGCAACTATCTGACATTTAGAAGACAGCTGAAGGCAGCCCTGTATTGGGAGGTTTTGAATGTCTGATGTTTTACTGTCTTTTATATGTACTGTGAGATGCATAGAGTGGCTGGTGAAACCCAGCCAGTTAGGCAAGGTAGAAATACTACAATCATTCTTATTATATTGTTATTCTTTTGTAGTTATTTTGGATTTCGTACTGCAATATGAGCTCACGAAATGTCATGGCTGGAGAAAATCATAGGGCTGCCCTAAACTGTAATCCCACCCACAAATTCTCATTCACATGCAGTCTGTAAATTAGGGGAGGTCACACACCTCACCTGTGCTAATCCTGGCACTCTTTGGCCTGTGTAGGCACACCTTGTATGTAGAGCCTCCAGCCACAGGCACTGTCTACCATGAAAATGGGTCCTTTGACTGGGAAGAATCTCAGCTTGTCAGTCACTTTGACACTGCCTACAAAGAATAAGAGGAACAGAAATGCTTTTGAGGTGCAACTTCTATATCCATGCTGAGAGCCATTCCATGGACTCTGAACCCCTGTTTCTGATGACAGGTGTACATTATCCTCATCCTGAATGAAGCAGGCAGTGGAAAAGACAAAGATGGCAGGCTGAGAGAGAGGAAGAGGTTTCTGGCTGCTTCCTGGGTGGGATTGTGGAAACAGAGAACGGCTTCTGAGAAGGCCTCGCCCCTCCCCCTCGGGATTTGAACCGCTGCGTCTGGACAGGGCAGGTGTTTATGGGGTGGGAAGAGGATGGAGCTTGCAGGAAGGAAGGGGTGGGGGAGTGGACCCCCACTTTCGACAGATCCCTCTCTGGTCGCCTTGAAGGGGTGGCCGATTCCTAGGTGGGAGGGAGAAGCCAAGGCGGCCCCTCCCGAGATTCCACGCGTCCGCCACGATGGAAACCTCCCCCTACAGATTGGTCTTCCTGTATATCTCTCCCCCCCCACGCCAATGCTGCCCTTCCCGCCCCAGGGATGCTCCCCCCCGACTTCCTCGACCCCCTCCCTCTCTCCCGGAGTCTCCCCTGCACCCAGAGGCCGCCTTGGCGGGGCTCACCCCTCGACCTGCGCGCCCCATCTCTCCATCCAGAGGACAACCCCCCCCCCACACACGAGCCACACGGGGGTCTCTATCCAGGCGTCCCTCGCCGCCGTTAACCCTTTCATGGTCCGCCTTTATCCGTGCGGAGCCTACAGGGCCCCAGGGATGCCTGCGCGGGGGAAACGGGGCAAGGCGTGGGTGTCCCATGTCCGCCCCCGCCAGGGCGCCCAAGGGGCCAGGGAAAGCCCCCTTCAGGCCCTGCCCGTGGGGCCCAGGAAAGGCGCTTTGGGGAGCTGGAGGGAGTCTCTGGATCCTTCTCTCCCCTTCCCCCGCGACCCCTTTACCTCTTTGTCCTCGCTCGCGAGTCTCATTTCCTTTACTGCAACATCCTCCCCTTTCCGAAAGCGCGCGACCCTAGAGCTCCGGCGCAGAGCAGCAATCCGGCGCAGAAGCTCCACTTCCGCGAGAAGCAGGCAGATTGGGAGGGGGGCTCATCCCCCCTTATTCCCGGAACAGAAGGCAGATGGCGAGGATGAGGAGCAACATATTGGGGACGGGATTTGGGGTTGTGGGGGCGGGGTGGGAGAAGGATGTCCCGGGAGGGGAGGGAAAGAATTGAGCGGGGGCGGGGAGGAAGGTTTTTCCTCTCCCCTCTTCCTCCTGTAGATCAGGAGAGCGGGGGAGGGGCTGATCCTGGCAATCCAATTACAAAGTGGGGTTCCCCCCCCAATGTTTACATTGCTAAATCCTTCCCTCGCCCACCCCACGCCACGAGCCGTGTGTCCGTGCTTTAGGTATTGGTGCTCTTCAGACCAGGATGGGGGGGCAGTTATACGACTCCCCAAAACCCCAAGTCCCCACCACAGCCTCGGACTAAGGCCAGGACAAGGACCGTGGACACAGGCACCTTCCATGCACAACAGCAAAGAGGCTCAGAAAAGCAGCCTATGCAATTGTAGCAAGAAGCGGATACCATGAATCGGACTGTTTCCTCCGACTCTCCAATACTGTATAGAAAACTGTAGAAACGTCAAATAATCGCCAAGTCAACGGTTTGACGGATTTCCTGGGTTCCAACGCCTAATGACTCCTCTGTGATTGGGGGATCAATTCATAGGCCATAATCCCTTAGGAGGCAGGAGGCGATCAAGGGCCCCAGGCAGAAATCCATCAGGATGGTGGATTGAATCCTGATGCATTTAAAGTGTTTAAAGCAAAGCAGCTAGTAAGCCTGATCTTTATTGATCTATTGCAACAGGGTCCTCACTCACCACACGCAGGAGGGAGGGGGAACCCAGAACAATGGCACACAAGGCCTTCTATAGACATTTTAAATGCCCTGCCCTGGAGCTCAAGACCATCCCTCCACACATCATACACCAGTGTTTTTCAACCACTGTTCCGTGGCACACTAGTGTGCCGCGAGATGTTGCCTGGTGTGCCGTGGGAAAAATGGAAAAATTCAAAAGATTTAAAAATAAAGTATTTTATAATTTTTCATATTTCTGTTTACTTACTATTTCATAATAAAGTAATTATAAAATACTTTCTTTGTGTTTATTTGATTCCTATTCAAGAGAATTACTTTATATATAGTCAATATAGGCACAGAGTTAAATATTGTAACATTTTCTAATGGTGGTGTGCCTCGTGATTTTTTTCATGAAACAAGTGTGCCTTTGCCCAAAAAAGGTTGAAAAACACTGTCATACACACATCACAGAAGGGGTGTAACCCCAGGACCCACCCCCATACATCATATCTACATCACAGAAAGGGCGGTTTACAACAGAAATCTGAGTGGTTTGTTTACCTCCTGCCTGCCAGGTTACCTGTTTAATGGTCACTTGATTGGATTGCCTGGGGAGCCTGGCCAGTCTTTTGCGATGATAAATACTTACCGTAGTTCCTGTGCCAGGTCACAGGCTCACACCTTATTCATATCTTAAATGTGCCCTTAAGAAAGGATTTGTGAAGGAAAAGACAATGGGCAGGCTCCTCCCATCTCTTCCTCTCTTTTAAACTGGAACCAGTGAAGGCAGTGAATTCCCTGTGTGTCTTTCTGGAGGTGGTTGGAGGATGGATGGCAGCTAAGAGATTGAGGTTGAATCCGGACGTGGGAGGCAGGTGTGGGGGAGGCAGGTGTGGGGGACTCCCGGTTACTGATGGCGTAACAGTGCCCCTAAAGGACCAGGTCATCACCTTTGAGTATTGGGGTCAGTGCCCCTATTCCTCCAGCAGGAGCGATTGTGGGGCTTCCTCGCCCGCTTCCATTCAGCTCCGCCATTCCCAAAGGGCAATTCTTCTTCAGCCATGGTGGGAGCAGACGGGCTGGAAGCTGAAGCGGCTTCCCTTGGAGTAGGCTTTGTTTCCCTTTCTGCTGACCTCAGTCTCTTGGATTGTGGCCAGCTTTCCTCTTCCATTTCCCTGAATGCTGAGCAGTGTTGGATGTGTGGGGAAGTGAAATTCACCCCAGAACTTTTCCGCAGGGTTCCCTCCGCAGCACAGAAGGATGGGGGGGGGGAGGGAGGAACATGTACTAATAAACGAACACTCCTGTGAATGGAGAGAAGCAGAAAGTGGAGTCCCCTATAGATCAGTATTGGGACCTGTGGCTTTTCAACTTGTTCATAAATGATCTAGAGTTAGGAGTGAGCAGAGAGGGGGCAAAGTTTGCTGGTGGCAGTAAATTGTCCAGGATTGTTCAAACAAAGAGAGATGCAAGGAGCCCCTCAAAGACCTCTCCAAACGGGGTGATTGGGCTGAAAATACAGTTCATTGTCAACAAGATTAAAGTGATGCATGATGGGGGGCAGGGAAACACCCTCTTAATATCATGTGCAGGATCATGGGGTCTGAACCAGGTTTCTCTGTGTGCTCTAGGAGACCAGGGGAGAGGGGTGAGGGAACAGCTGCAGTCGCCTGCGGTTCCTGCGCAATGTTTGCCAACTTGCCAAAGGTTGCAGGCAGCTTTACCTGCAGCAATTGTATGTTGATTGCCCTCTTAGAAGACAAAGTCCAGCAACTGGAGGAACATGTAGCTACACTCCAAAGAATTAGAATTAGGGGAGCTGGTCGCAGCAGGAGGGGGGGGGGTGTCTCCCTGGATGCTTCAGTAGCCGGCCTCCTCTGGGTCTCCTGGTCCCCCTCCTCTCTTCCCTCTGGGTCTGAACTGCTCTCTGTCCCAGCCTCTTCCTGCTCAGCAAAGCCCGTTTCCTCCTCAGCTTGCAACACCTCCCCTCCCATTCTGCTCCCTTTTCTCCCTCTTTCTGCTCATTGCTATCCCACCACCAGTCCCCAGGATCTGAGCCTTCTTCCTTTGTGGGTCTGCCAGCTGGTGCCTCCCCCCCCCTCACCCCACCAGTCCATGACAGCAAAAGCAGCCATAGCAGTAAAATCAGTATGATACACTCTGGTAGGAAAACTCCCTAGCAGCATGATTGAATAATAACTTCTGGGAATTTGGAAAATTATTATCTTCTCCTAACCCCAGAATAAGCACGACTCTGGGGTTGCTCCATGGGGTTCATGAGTGAAGATGGGCCCCCCAGGAGACTTCCCTCATACCTGTAGCCCCTCCTTCCCCATCCTGCAAATAGGCTTGGGGGGAAATCTCTCATTCAATTTCAGGATTTCAAGCTTTTTTTCAGAATGCGCAGGGGGCAGGGAGATATTATGGTGAAGAAGCAGTGTTTGGAGATCATACGGTGGTGGGGGTGACAGAGCTTGGTGCAAAAACCATCTTGCATGCTTGAGCAGAGCAACTCCAGGGCACGAACCAAGTATCAGCAGGGTAGAGGCCACATGCAGAGCAATTCCCACGCTGAGGACAAAAATGCACACAGAGGCAGCAGGACTTCTTCAGTAATAGTTTACTGAGCTTTGAAAGCATACAGTTCTCACTGGGTCCCCAGTGAGGCACGAAATGTAGCTCCTGAGAGCAGATCCAGTTTCAGCAATAGAAAAATACACCACACAGGATACCTAAGTCAGGCACACAATCTGACAGAAGGGAGCAAGGGAGGAAAGAGGCTGGAAGGACACAGGGCAATGGATGTGTGTCTTTCGCTTCCTGTTGCCTGGGAGGAAAGTCAGCAACTCGGCATCTGCAGGGACTTCACGAAGCAAAGCTTTATGCTGGCTATTCCAGGCAAACATGCAGCACAAAAACACACGCTGTGATCTGTGCTATATTGCCGTATCAGTTGTTTTTATGGGGATTTTTCTGGCCCCCCCCCCAAAAAAATATTCATTTTATAACACAAATAAAGAACACAAACAGAAAAACAAACAATACAAACAAAGTCTTGTCATATCCTTATTTTCCTATACATTGTGAAGTGGGCTTCCCCAAGTCCCACCTATCTGATTTTCATTTTACTTCATCTTTAGCAATTTACATATATCATCATTTCTAACGATCTTTTTTTTTAATCACACTCAAAATAACTTCACATTTTATCACTTACAAATAATACTATTTTAAAATACATTATCTTCTACTTCTAAGCCTGCAGCATATATCCACTTCCAAAGCTATTCTAAGATTTAAATATTAACATATTTTTTTCAAATATTCCTTAAACTTATCCCTATCTTCTTCCATCATCTCTTCTCTCTGGTCTCAGAGTCTCCCGGTCAGTTCGGCAAGTTTCTTATAGTCCATCATCTTCATCTGCCCTTCTTCGATAGTTGGTAAATCTTGTTTCTTCCAATTCTTTTCTAGCAACATTCTCGCAGCTGTTGTGCCATACAGAAAAAAAGTAACATCTTTATTTGGTATTTAACCCCCCACTATACCAAGTAAAAATGCTTCTGGTTTTTTAACAAATGTGTTTTTCAATACTTTCATCGGTTCATTATAAATACTTTCCCAGAAGTCTTTTTCCTTGGGGCACGTCCACGTGTGGGAAACGGTTCCTTCTTTTTCTTTACATTTCCAGCATTTATTATCATGAGTACAATACATTTTTGCAAACTTCACTGGTGTTAAATACCATCTATACATCATTTTCAACAAGTTTTCTCTTAATACATTACAAGCTGTAAATTTGATTCCTTTGTTCCACAATTTCTCCCAGTCTACCATCATGATATTGTGCCCCACATCCCTGGCCCATTCAGTCATTACAGATTTCTCTTGTTCATCTTTCGTATGCCATTCCAGCAATAAATTATACATCTTAGATAGGTTTTTTGGTTTTGTATCTAATAATTCCATTTCCAGTTTGGATTTCTCTCTTTGAAAACCAATTTTCTTGTCCATTTTAAACACTTCATTTATCTGGATGTACTGGAACCTATCATCTAATTTATCTTTCAACGGATCATAAGATTTTAATCAAAATTGGTCCCCTACTTCCATCAGAATAGCATTATGCTTCAACCACGTATCTTTCATATTCAACCTTTTATGGGTCTTAGCTTCCAATGGTGAGCCAAATCACTTCTTTTTCAAGGGTTCTCGCAATGCGTCAGGGAATGGTCTGACGCTGAGTATGTAGGAATGCATTCTCAGGCAGATCAGCTTTCCTGGGAGCTAGAGGGGGGGGGAATCGACCCTCCTCTTTTCCAGTGGTCTCAGAAGCAGGGAGTGACACCGATACAGAGCAGATTAGACAGGAGTTACCTAGCTAAGAGATAAGGACAAGAGAAACAGACTCAGCTGGCCCTGAAGCAGGAATACGGATTTCTTCGGAGATCATTGCTGGGAAGAAGAGTGGACTCTGAGAGGAATATGTCCCACACTCCATACATCTAAATGGGTTCTCCCCTGTGAGAGTCCCTTGATGTTTCTTAAACATTCCATTATAATTAAATCACTTTCTGTAATCTTTCCATTTAAACCGCTTCTAATCATGTCTGTTGATGGTTTGTAGGGGTTCAGCTCTAAAAGTTCATCATGAGTCTGTTGATTTAGAACTTCCACTAGAAATGGACCTCTACCATTATTTAACTTCCTGACACTTATATGGTTTGTCTCTTGTGTGAGTTTGTTAATGTAAATCAAGGGTTCCACTCTGCCTGAAGCTTTACCACTCTCAATGCATTTAAAGGTTTTTTCCCCTCTGTGAGTCCATTGATGTCTTCTAAGGGTTTCATTGAAACCGAAGCTCCTCCGCACTCCATTCATTCATATGGTTTCTCCCCTGTGTGAGTTAGTTGATGTCTATTAAGGTGTCCACTCTGACTGAATTTCTTTCCGCACTCCATGCATTTAAATGGTTTTTCCCCTGTGTGAGTCTTTTGATGTCTTCTAAGGTTTCCATTATCATTAAAGCTCTTTCCACACTCCATACATCTAAATGGTTTCTCCCCTGTGTGAGTCCGTTGATGTTTTCTAAGGATTCCATTATCACAATAGCTCTTTCCGCACTCCATACATTCATATGGTTTCTCCCCTGTGTGACTCCGTTGATGTATTCTAAGGGTTCCATTATCACGAAAGCTCTTTCCGCACTCCATACATTTACATGGTTTCTCACCTGTGTGAGTCTGTTGATGTCTTCTAAGGGTTCCATTATCACAAAAGCTCTTTCCACACTCCGTAAATTCATATGGGTTCTCCCCTGTGTGAGTCTGTTGATGTCTTCTAAGGTTTGCATTGAAACTGAAGCTCTTTCCGCACTCCGTACATTCATATGGTTTCTCCCCTGTGTGAATCATTTGATGCTTTTTGAGGTGTCCACTCTGACGGAATTTCTTTCCGCACTCCATGCATTTAAATGGTTTTTCGCCTGTGTGAGTCTGTTGATGTCTTCTAAGGTTTCCATTATTACTAAAGCTATTTCCGCACTCCAGACATTTAAATGGTTTCTCCCCTGTGTGAGTCCGTTGATGTGTTCTAAGGGTTCCATTATCACAAAAGCTCTTTCCACACTCCGTACATTCATATGGTTTCTCTCCTGTGTGAGTCAGATGATGCATATTGAGGAGTCGACTCTGACTGAATTTCCTTCCCCACTCCATGCATATAAATGGTTTCTCCCCTGTGTGAGTCTGTTGATGGCTTCTAAGGTTTCCACTGAAACTGAAGCTCTTTCCGCACTCCATACATTCATATGGTTTCTCCCCTGTGTGAGTCAGTTGATGCCTATTAAGGTGTCCACTATGACTGAAGCTCTTTCCGCACTCCATACATTCATATGGTTTCTCCCCCGTGTGAGACCGTTGATGTCCTCTAAGGGTTCCATTATCACGAAAGCTCTTTCCGCACTCCATACATTTACATGGTTTCTCACCTGTGTGAGTCTGTTGATGTCTTCTAAGGGTTCCATTATCACAAAAGCTCTTTCCACACTCCGTACATTCATATGGTCTCTCCCCCGTGTGAGTCCGTTGATGTATTCTAAGGGTTCCATTATCACAAAAGCTCTTTCCACACTCCGTACATTTACATGGTTTCTCCCCTGTGTGAGTCCGTTGATGTCTTCTAAGGTTTGCATTGAAACTGAAGCTCTTTCCACACTCCATACATTTATATGGTTTCTCCCCTGTGTGAGTCCGTTGATGTGTATTGAGGTGTCCACTCTTACGGAAGCTCTTTCCACACTCCATACATTTATATGGTTTCTCCCCTGTGTGAATCCGTTGATGTGTTCTAAGGTTTCCATTATCACGAAAGCTCTTTCCACACTCCATACATTCATATGGTTTCTCCCCTGAGTGAGTCTGTTGATGTCTTCTAAGGTTTCCATTATCACAAAAGCTCTTTCCGCACTCCATACATTCATATGGTTTCTCCCCTGTGTGAGTCAGTTGATGCATATTTAGGCTTCCACTCTGATTGAATTGCCTTCCGCACTCCATGCATTTAAATGGTTTTTCCCCTGTGTGAGTCCGTTGATGTATATTGAGGTGTCCACTCTGACTGAAGTTCTTCCCACACTCCTTGCATTTGAATCCTTTCTTGCCCATGTTAGTCGGCTGATGTGTTCTATCAGTTAAAGTCTTTTCACACTCTATACCTTAAATGGTTTCGCCACTTTTGGGGTTTGTTTATGTGAGCTATGTGTGCTCATTCAAGGAAGCATGTTCCAGATTTCACACATTTTAATGTCTATATCTAGTGAAACCAAAGGTGCCCTTTCCCCTCGAAGTCTGTTTCCCTTCTCCATAACCCTCCTCAGCGTGGGAGGAAAGGAAATCCTGTTTGGGTTTCAAGGAAGAGAACAAAGGAAAAGAGAGCATATCAGATGCCATTAGACCACCTCATATTTCAACATGTCCTACATTTCCCCGTCTCCTACCCAGGTTCTGAATTTTGAGAAAATGAAAATGCAATGTCATCAAATGATAGTAATGCATCAGCAACCTTTCATAATCCTCAATCTTCATTAATAAAGCAGCATGATCTTGGAAAACAGACTTTTCAAATCAATTGTTTTCTCACAGGAAATGCAGCTTCTCTCTCTCCATGAAAAGGCCCTCTCTGTCTCTGGTTCATCGTTCCTTTGGACATTTCCCATCCTTGGCATCATAATCCTCCATCCACCCCCGTTTCCACCTCTCAATCTTCATGAATCACCTGCACAGTCCCATTGGCCTCAGGAAGTCCATGTGGACCATTATATAAGACCCAGGTCTACATCTTTTCCAGGGACTGTGGTCTGGGTCAGTCAGAAAACTAGTGACAAGGCTTGGTGCTTGGGGTCAGCTGAATGGGTGCTCAGGGAAGCTCCTGTTCTTGGAGACGGACCTCCGTCTACATGCCTCGCATTGCATGGAGAGAGCAGGAGAAGCAGAAGGAAAGCAGATGGCAAATGGGAATCCCAGGCGGAAGCACCCCCCCATTGTTCCTTATAATAATGATGTGCTGCCTGATCTCGAGCCCCTCTTCTGACACAGGACTACCCTGATCTGGCACTGACAAAGCTGGATATTCAAGGCAAAGGGATAACTCTACTTAGTGGAAACTTCATCCTTGAATATGTAGTACTGATTCATTAACAACCTGAAGTTGTGTTATTTCTTGAGATATGAATTTATTCCTGATCTGAGCGTTTTTTCCTATTCTGCTAACTATATGTGAGTCTAGGAGATCGTTATGAAGGAGCAAGATCTGAGACCTAGAG